>NW_026058037.1:0-83402 GCF_023721935.1 Panthera uncia | reverse complement strand
AAAACAGATGACTTTTTTGAGCTCGTAAGAAGAGTGGGCTAGCAAATAAAATGCAGAAACTCTGATCTGGAAAAAGATACATGAGATAAACCAGAGGCAAGAGGGCCTGCAGAGGAAAATACACAAGTGCGAAAGAAAAGAGAGAAAGAAAATAAACTTACAAAAAATGGAAGACAGGTACCATGGTATAACAGATACAGTATGTTGTCTTTTTAGCAATTATAAAAGAAAGTTTTGTGGGAGGTTATGTGAGAATTTTAGTACATCAATACATTTCATTCTTCCATAGGTGCTCTAAGAGCTGTGCTTACCTCCCATTAAAAACTACTGAAATAGGTTGTCATTTGATAATTTAGAGAAACTAAATGAAACAGATACCAACAATAGGATCTGTGTTTCACATTTTTTAGACAAACCAAAAGGTGACATGATTTATAACATTTCTCTTATTTTTTTTTTCACTTCAGAGAGGAAAGTGGGTCTCTAGAGCCACGTCTGCTGCCACATAAATACTTTAATGCATGGAAACTCTGGTCATCTCATGAAAATATATAGCTAATCCAGTCCTGGTGTCACTAAAGAGAACATGACCATTCAGCTTTATGGTTATTCAAAAGTTATGGACAATTGCCAATTCAAATGTGGTCCATGGATTCTAACTTCAAATCTGTCATCTATCTCCCTTTCCCCAAGTTTTAATCCATCAAGTCTTTAAATTTTCTAAGTCATTATCAAGATGAGCTGGATTTGTACCAGGATTCTAGAAGGGAGCAACCCTATAGCTCATTGTTATTCCCTTGAGCTAGCCAGTCCCAGGGGCCATACCTAACAGTGAATGCAAAAATAAATCAAACTCTGGGATGGCTTTAAAAGGCTTACTTTTCTTATGAGAATGAAGCTTTAACCTTGCCTAGCACATCAGGGATCTAAAGGAATACAATCTTCCATTTATTTGCATTAACCAGAAAGGCACTGTACCAACACGAAGCCTTATTTTCAGCAAACAGGATTTTGCAGAAGAGAAGGAAAAGGAAGAATTGAGATACCTATATGAAATAAATTTAACCAGATACAAGAATTCAGTTATGGCTAAAAAGTGCAAGCAATAAAGATACATGTTTTCAGAATAGTGCTTTCTTTAATAAGTGACATCCCACACAGCCTGTTAGAAGATGAGAGTATTTTAGAGGTACAGCTTCCAACTAAACAGCTGCAATACATACCCCAGCTGTACAGGAGATAGTGGTTCGAGGAAGGAAATAAAGGTAGATCTCAGTATAGTTAAGAAAATAAAACAGCAGTTTGTGAAGCAAACTAATTAATAGTTACACACAAATTCATCAATAATGCTAATGCCTGGTAATAAGTTAATGCTGCACATTAGCTTAGTTGATATAAATGAAACCATGGGAAACATTTATTCAAGGTGTGCATTTGATTGTGATGGCCTGCTTTGCAAGTTTGACTTTATGATTAAATTGTCCACACTGCAAATATAATGTTTTCTGCTAGTTGGTTTACATCTCAAAATCCTTGTAGCCAATGTCAGAATAATTTAGTTAATATCCACTATTATAAATATAAAGATTGAGCATCTTTGTTTCTTCTCACCCCCAACATATACCCACTCACAAATATTTCATAAATGTGTTTTTCTCTTTAATGGCCTTTATTGTCTGTATTCTCATATCTCTGAAGAGGATAATATAATTAAATTTGCTATTATGGTCTTGGTATTTAAGTAAGGAAATTCTGTTTTCTATTGAAATTAACTTGAGGAAATTTGTCTTTATTATAGGAATGCATAAATATAAACATTATCCAAAGAAGTAAAAATCTATATCCTAGTGTTCTGTATCATATAGACTAGATTCAAATTAGTAGCAACCCATACAGAACTAGAAGTAACAGGATTATTTTATATATTTTTAAAACATTTTAGATACTTGGAGCCACCCAAGTGTCTCAGTCAGTTCATCATCTGACTCTTGATTTAAGTTCAGATCATGATCTCACGGTTCATGATTTCGAGCCCTGTGTCGGGCTCTGCACTGATGGCACAAGGACTGCTTGGGATTTTCTCTGCCTCACTCTTTGCCTCTACTCAAAGAAAATAAATAAACTTAAAAAAACATTTTAGGGGCACCTGGGTGGCTCAGTCGGTTGAGCGTCTGACTTCGGCTCAGGTCATGATCTAGTGGTTCTTGAGCTTGAGCCCCGCAATGGGCTCTGTGCTGACAGCTAAGAGCCTGGAGCCTTCTTCAGATTCTGTCTCCCTGTCTCTCTGCCCCTCCCCCACTCACACTCTGTCACTCTCTCTCAAAAATGAATAAATATAAAAAAACTAAAAAAACATTTTAGACACTTTATATTTCATCGATGTACCATTTGATTGTCTAAAAAGCAATTTATTAACTATATCCTCAAAATAGCATAGTATCCTCAAAATAGCATAAAGTTTTCCATCTTTATGAAATATATATTTAATAATACTAATATAATATATATATAATATAGATTTTATATAAATAGTATATATTTCCTATATAAAATGTTTTCCATCTAAAATGTTTAAGGATTTGTATTGTAAGGACTCATTATCTCTTCCTGAGCCCTGTGGCTACAAAGTGAAGTGGCCATTTTTTAGCTGGTTGGAAGCATGTGTGGCTTGTGGCTCAAATCCCTCCATGTCACTTTGCCTTAGTTTTCCCATATGGTAATTGATGCTTACTATTATACCATTTTCCATTAAGATTTATCAGATATCCATTGGGTGTTGTTTTTGTTGGGTTCACATTTGAAGATTACACTTTCTATTAATCCCCAATAAATCTCTGTGAGAAATTCTACTTGAAGCTTTCATTATGCAGCATAATTGTCTCATGGAATAAAGGTGGGATTTTAGTAATATCTGGGATTTACTCATCTGCAAGTATAATGTCCTAGGAAATTTTCTTCTCCGAGCCTCAGCTTCCTTTCTGATGAAATAAAAACTATAATAGTAACATGTACCTCGCTGGATTAGTCTAAGAAATAAATGAATGTGTAGAGAGCACTTCGTAAATTGTGAAGTTGTACTGTATACGGCTATCAATAATATCATTCTACAGATTGCTATTACCAGTTTTATTTTGTGTTATAAAGAGCAAAAAAAAATTTATGTTCACATTTTAAATGGCTTATCTTAAAAATATTCATTCCTTGTTGGGTAGGATTTCTAAATGTATGGCTTCCCTATTCTCACAACAAAGTTCATGTAGACGTCACCTGCTTATCTGCTTATCTGCTGAAGGATTACTCTTATGTCTTCTTCATTGGACTCCTGTTCTGCTTCATTTAACTGAGATGCTTCAAAATGGGAGGAAGAGTGATGTCAGTTAAATGCAAATCAGAAAAATGTTTATATTTTCAAAGGAGTCTTCGTTCTTAGTAAATTTCCCTCTTCTTTCTGGTCATTGGACAAAACTGGCTTCCTATTTGGCACACACTTTACATTTCCATTTAGTGGTCTCTGTCATTGCAAATTTAACAAATCCACCAATTTCATCTCATACCACGTTGTTCTTGCATTCCTAAAATTGACAAGGTCTTGTGGCCCTCAAGATCAATCTGTCTATCTATCTATCTATCTATCATTTATATACTGTTCTTTTTGCCTAAAATAATCTTTGAATATCCAGGTCCTTCTTATCCTTTGGGTCTCAGATTAGATGTCATTTCATCAGAAAGAGTGTCTCTGACTACAGAATCTAAAATACATCCCCCTATTTTACCCTTTTCTTTTCCTTCAATACATGATCTCATTTTGTAATTATAGACCTTTCTATCTCCTTATTTGCTGTTGCCTCCTCCAGTTGACTGTAAACTCCATGAGAAAAGATTGCCATGACTCTTTTGTTCCTCTCCATATACCTAAAAGAGGGTCTGATTCCTAGAAGACACCCAATAAAGACTTACTGATTAAATGAATAAATTAATAAAGAATAGAGCAGTGTCATTTTAAGCACATTTGTGAACATTCAGTTTGTTTAGAGACACCATCTCAGAAGATTGGATTGGATGGTTTTAATTGCTGACTGATCATCTCCTTATGGAACTCTTGCTCCAGTTCAGCTCAATATGCCTTAAGCTCAGCTCATTATTTCTCTCCTTCCTATAGTTTCCACCAAAACATCTTATCCTTATGCACTGCCTATCTCTTGTAATGATTCCATCCACCTCCTAGTTTAAGAGTAAATTTGGGGATAATGTTTAGGTCTCTCATCTTCTCACTCTGTACATCCAAGTAGATCTTCCCATCTGAAAGTCTTTCAGATTCATTCTTATTTCATGTTCATTTGTCTCTTACCTGAAAATCTGCATTATCAGGCCCATGTCCATGTCTCCTGTTCCTCTATCCTTATTTACATGTTAATATCTCCTATTAAATTATAAAAATATTAAGAGCAGGTATTCTCTTAGTTATTGTAGTTGCAAACATAGTGACATACACATGGTCAATTCCCACTTAGTTCACTTCGTTATCCTAAGATTCAGTAATTTACACATGTCTTTGTAAAACCAAGTTATAATTTCTAATAATTATGACTTATATTGGTAAAGTTACTTTAAAAAATATATTCAAATCCTTTGTCTCATAATTTAGCTCTAATTTGGTAATCATTCAAATATCATCATTACAAAACCTGTAAAGCCTGATTCTTCCCTCTCTTTCAGGCAATCTGCCCTGAGGGTATAAACAATAGTATCTATTATTTATTCTTTAGGACTCCCTTGTTATACCCTATTAAACATCTATAAATATTCTCCTTCTGTGTTTATAGGGAAAATGAATTGCTTCCCTGCTTAACATTCCTTGGCCCCATGCAAAAAAAAAAAAAAGAGTTGAGCATATATTTTCAGCTAATAAAGGGAAACTTGGTAAGCCAGTCACGAAGCCTATAACTTAAAATCTCAGCAGTTTTGGGGACTTGGTGAGCAATAGTCCTTCCTTTTGAAAAGTAATCAGAGTGGAAATTCAGGGCTGAGGTTGATCAAAGTTTGGCATCCAACACCTGGCCATTTCTCTCTGCCCCAGAAAAGGGCAAAAAAGAGTTAATCAGGTACACAGCCATTGTATCAAATGTTCTGGACACCTTCTTCGGGTCATGTGTGTATTTATAACCAGACAGGCCCTTCTTGCCTCAGCACCCTTGTCAGGGTGTTTCTTCCCAGTCACCATGGCAGATGTAAGAAAATGTATAAGGCTCACTTGACAGGGTCTGAAAATGGACAAATAGATCCTGAACCTGATGAGGAAGTTTCAAAAGTAAAAGTTATAAAGGTGTTCTGTCAAAAATAAATTACATGGGTATGGAGCTCGATTAAGGTTAAGAAGAAAAACCTAATTTTAGTAACAAACAGGTAGTCAATGAAAATCAAATAAGGGCAGTCCTCACCCATCTTATAGATTACTTTCCTGGAAAGTCACTAGCAATTGCAATGATCAATGCAAAAGCAGACTGTATACACATGATAGGGGAGTCACTGTCTTATATAAGAGTCTACACACACACACACACACACACACACACACACACACATTGTTACCATAATTCTTAGTAAACTTCATATGAAACATTATATATGTTGTATATATATATATATATATATATATATATATAGTGTATATATAGTGTATATAGACACTACCATAAGCACCAAATCCAAGGAGTGAGTTTTCAAGCATTTTTAACAGTAGAATAGTTTTTTCATATGCCAGTTTTAATGGACCTTGAATGTATAAAATAGATAAAAATAGAATGACTATGATTAAAACAGTTACAGAAAAGAATTGGGAACCCCACACACTTGGTCTTTCCCCCATCTCCCATCATGGCCCCCGAATGGTCTTTCATGCAACTTGGTCTGATTTAATCAATGACAGGTAATATCGCCAATATACTTTAATAGTGTAAAACTTTCTAAAACACACTTAATGTAACCTAGGAAATATTATTTCATAGAGCATTAATTATCTGTATATTTCTTACCTTATTTTTGCAGCAACAAATCAGAGATGAAATAAATATTTTCACAAAAGGTGTTGAGTTCAGGAAGGGTTTGAGGGAAATTTGGCACATGTTTTGAAGAAAACGAGGCTCGTAGTGACTTTATTGTCATAAATTTTCCTAGGAGGGCATGGGCATTAAAAATCAAGTGGTTCCTCCAGATTTGACATTAGAATTCCATCACCTGGAACTTGGATAGCAAACATATCAATCTATGTGCTGCTCATCATAAAGGTCACAAAGAATATCACAAGTGTTATGACAGACTTCAGTACATTCACAATAACTTTAGATTAGAATAGTCTCAAATTAGAAGACCAAAGAAGACCAAATCATACAAGTAGGGAATCCTATTTTTTAACAAGTTTCTCAGTGTATTTAGCTCTATTAATTTGTAAATACCTAAGGGTGCAGTTCTTTGGAAATTTTGCAAAGTGAACTTCTATTAATATTTAAAGGTCTAAATGGCAAAGCTGGTCACACACACTCTAGAGGGTGGTCAGAATTCATTCTCAACACCTCCACTCCCACAGAGAAAGAATGAAATGAGTGGTTTTTAGGGGTCCCCAGTGAACTACAAATACTTGAAGGCAGAGACCATGTAATATTGTTACTGTAGCCATTTTGCACAACCCCTGGTTCATTGGGGGCTCTCAATTTTACATTAATATAGAAACATTACTTTTATGAATGGGTAAACTCAAGTTGTGCCAACAAATAGCACTCCTCATAAATAAGCCTCTCAATAAAATTTTTGTAACCAAGTGACAGCAGTCTTTTATGCATCTCCTTTAAATGATACTGCACCCTCAAATACTGATGGCAGAACGGGTAAATGGATGGTACAGTTCCCCCAGTCTGTGCTAAGAACCACTCCTGAGAAAGTCATTTCTTCTATCATTAATACCTCTTACGATCACACTCATTTATCCAGATTTACTTTTTTTCTTTTACAATCCAGATGACAACCAACTCATCTGATAGACTAATACATAATGATTAATAAGTAGGTGTTAATAGCAACAGAATAGCTTAATACCTAGGTCTCTTTCATTCTTAGAATACATGCATTTAAAAGTTACCTGTAAGGGGGCTCCTGTGTGACTTAGTCAGTTAAGCACAGGACTCTTGATTTCTGCTTAGGTCATGATCCAAGGGTCATTGCACCAAACCCTGTGGCTTGGTGGAGCCTGCTTAAGATTCTTTCTCTCCGTCTCCCTCTGCCCCTCTACCCTGCTCACACACTCTTTCTCTCTCTAAAATAAAATAAAATAAAATAAAATAAAATAAAACAAAAATTACCTGTAAGGCTTAATCAAGAGTAATCCTACCTGGAATGTTAGAGACCATGGAAAACAATAGCAAGAGATTATGACTATATGTCTACTTTACAAAAATAGATACGAGGTCAGTTTGTAAGTGGATAAATTATAAATGTAGAAACTTCTAGGTAGAAACCTAGACTATGAAAAATGAACACTTGAGTAAGACAGGGTTTCTAGTAATACTTTATGACTTTTTGAATAACAGAATTTATAACAATGGAAAACCACCTGATCTTCTTTATATTATTTACGTTTTTGTTAGGAGTGATCATTTTTGAGAAAACTTATTGAACTCTATTATTTTGGTGGGCACTCTCAACATTCTTCTTAATTAATATTTGTTTGAATTTTTAAAAAGTGTAACTGTATTTCTAGAAACCTCAATGACAGTGGTATTTAGAAACTAAGAGACTTTCATAAGTGACCTTAAAAAGCAAATCACATCTTTTTGGAAGTAATAACCTGGAGTGAATTAAGTAACTAAATAATTAAATTGTGCACGTGTGTGTGTATGTGTGTGTAATTTTTGAACCAATGGCTTTGCCACCACATATTTTAAGGGATTCCATTTCTCCACTCTGGGAATGATTTGAGGGTTAATGAGACAGTGGGTCTATGAGCCCCACTGTAGAAAGATGCTAGCTTCATATAAATGATTATAATTATCCAATTTTCTCAATGTTTTCTTAATAAGCAGATGGGAAATTTCCATTCATGGCAAGGAATTTCAAAGGCTTAATCATTTCATTTTTGTAACTATTCAGAATTTCAAGTCTAGCTCTGCTTAGAACTCAAAGCACTTTTAGAAATCATTCATATTTATTCCTCAGAGCAAAAATCAGTGAATGGATGTGAATCACTTTGGATGGTCTCCGCACCAAACACCAAAGTGAAAACTTGGCAGTTGTTCAATTTATTTGATCAGTGTAGATTGTCAAATAGAATATTCATTGCCCAAAAGGGAGCTTTTAAAAATGTTTGGATTTGGATCTGCAAAGAATTGTTTTTATGTATTAATACAAAGTTCGTGAGTCATTTCTATCAAGTCTGTGTTAAAAACAGATAATTCTGCCAGTCACTCACTCAACCTTTTGAATAGTCAATCATTAAATCCCAAATTATTTCAACTGATATGAATATAGGGCACAATTATGTAGTGTTTTGGAGTCAGTGTATCCAGCTGTGAAGAAAAACATAGTATATAATGGAGAAAATCTTTGCTCTGAGAATACAAAGAAAGCAGTTACAAAGAGTCACTGAAATAACTCATGGAGTTTCATGGAAAGATCAAGTGCTGATGGAAGTGGTCAGGGATGGCACAGCTCTAATTAGCGACAAGGACACCCACTTATTATCACTCCACACCAGTTTGCCCTAATAAGGTGGTGAGTCATTGTCAGTGGGTGAGTGGTGCAGTTACTGGCAAAACTGCCCACCGTTTAAAGTAGCTCTAAGCATGTGTCTGAATTAGCTGTTTTATCTGTCTCTCCTCCAAGTACTTTCTCTGCAGCATATCACTGAAGTGGTATTAACAGTCATCTGATAAAATCAAAGCATTTCCCCATAAATGTTGGACCAAAGCAAACACATTCGCAGGAAAAATAAAAAGGGAATTTAAATACAAATCGCCTTCATAATGTTGCTAATTTGTTGCTACTTGCAGTAAAGCTCTTAATGAGATTATCTAGGATTGAGCTCTGTTTCCATTGAGAGTTTCATTAACCTCCCCAAACATTTTTCCTTCATTTATGGCTATGTACTTAGTATGTTTGAGTATCTATATTTCACATCTTGTAATTCAGTTTCTGCAAATCTGCAAAACTTGTTTTTATAATAAAATGAGAAAACTCAGAGTAATTATGTGCATGATAAAAATTTTCTTTATGTACTATACTTACATCCATGACCATTTGTCTCTACACCCACCTAGCAAATTATTTGGTGAAGGTAAAAGGAAGAGCAGTGGCAAACATTTTTATCAAATTCAGGGAACGTGCTACCTCAAATGCTTTTTCAAGTATGGTAGACAATAAGAAAATACGTAAATGTTGGATGTCTGGTAGTCTCTGCTTTCTGCAATCCTATTCAGCAGTGATACACTATTTAAGTAGAGTACAGAATAGTATTTCTCAGACTTTCCTGTGTATCCAGACCACCTGAGCATCTTATTAAAATTCAGATTCTGATTTAGTCAGTCCAGTGTGACGCCTGAGTCTCCGCATTTCTAACCAAATCCCACAAAGGCTGTTGGTCCATAAATCAATCATACTCTGAGTAGCAAAAGTGTAGTATATTAAACTATTAATAGGTAGAATCACATCTAGTTTAAAGAACTGGACATAAAGCAAATGAGTATTATAACCAAGACCCAAAAAATTGAGTAACCCCCCCAAATACATAAGTTATTAGAAAATTCAATAGGAGCCTACTTACGCATATATCAGAAATTTTAGCTTTGTTAACATAAGTAAGACCTCTTTACATGAATGAAAATGCCACAGAATGAAAGTATCAACTAAGTCCGGTTCCCTGCTCTGAAATTCTGATAGTCGTATTAAAGATAAATTGCTTTATTAAAACTGGACATTTCTATTAAAACCGGAAGCAGTCCTTACAAACAACTATATAAATCAAAAAGTGATGTCCAAAGGAAAACAGTAGGAGTTATGAAGCAGACATTTTATCCCAGCTCTGCCATGGAAACAGCTTTCTTTATCTACAAATTGAAGATGATAAACATCTGGCTCAAATCTCATAAATATGTAGTGAGATGTGAATATGGTCATTCACATGTATGCATTTGGAAATAACTTATAACTTATACCTAATACACGTTTTAAGTTGTAGATATTATTTTCTGCTGTAGACAACAGACCATGATATAGGCCATGCTAGAGCATATGCTAATTTGTAGTGTTTAAGTTTGTTTATAATCTCCAGGTTTTAATATATGTGAAGGAAAGGGTGGTCATTTTTATTTGGTAGTGTACTTTTTTAAATGCCCTGATTTCACCTTAAAAAGATATGCTTAGAGTTTCCTTAACCTCAGATTTCATTCATTCATTCATTCAGATTGTTTCTTTCAGTTAATTGAGAAATAATTGACATGTGGCACTGTAAAAGTTTAAGGTGCACAGCATAATAACTTGACTTATATATATTTTGAAGTGATTACCATGGTAAGTTTAGTTAACATCCATCATCTCATATAGAAAGAAAAAAAATGTTTTCTTTATGATGAGAACTTTAAGAATTTACTCTCTTAGCAACTTTCAAATATATCATACAGCATTGCTAACTATAGTCATCATGTTGTAACTTACAGCCCAGTATTTATTTATTGGAAATGTGTACCTTTGACCACCTTCACCCAATTTCTCCTCACATTCCCACCTCTGGTAATCACAAATCTGATTTCCCTCTCTCGCGCGCACGCACAGTTTCTACATACATATAAATTAGGTCATACAATATTTGTCTTTCTCTGACTTTCACTTACCATGATACTCTTAAGGTCCATCCATGTTGTTACAAATGGCAGAATTCCCTTCTTTTTTATGACTGGATAGTATTCCATTGTGTATATATACCACCTCTGCTTTATCCGTTTTTCTGTCAATGGACATGTAGGCTGTTTGCATATCTTGTTGTTGTTTTTTTTTTAATTTTTTAAATGTCTTATTCATTTTTGAGAGACAGAGAGAGACAGAGTGTGAGCAGGGAGGCAGAGAGAGAGAGGGAGACACAGAATCTGAAGCAGGCTGTAGGCTCTTAGCTGTCAGCGCAGAGCCTGATGCAGCACTCGAACTCAGAACCATGAGATCATGACCTGAGCTAAAGTTGGATGTTTCACCAACTGAGCCACCCAGGTGCCCCATGTCTTGTTTATTTTAAATAATGCTGCAATGAATATGGCCATATATCTTCGAAATAGCAAGTTTGTTTCATATATACATATGAATATAGATATATGTATATATATGAATATATGTGTGTATATATACATGAATGTTTATATATGTGTGTGTGTTTGTGTGTGTGTGTGTGTGTGTGTGTGTGTGTGTATATATGAGTATGTATACATACACACACAGAATTGACTTCACTGGATGTATATTTGTTCTCCTTTCATTTAATTTTTTTGGGAACCTCCATAACGTTTTGCTTAGTGATTGCCACTTTATAATCCACTCCTGCCCACCAACAGTACCGAAGGGAGCTTTTTCCTCCACATTATCACCAGCATTAGTTATCTCTTGACTTTTTGAAATTAGCTATTCTAACAGGCATGAAGTGATGTCTCATTGTAGTTTTGATCTGCATTTCCCTAATGACCTACTGACTAGTGACTTGGAACACCTTTTCATGTACCTGTTGGCTGACTGAATATCTTTGGGAAAGTGTAAATTCAGGTCCTCTGCCCACTTTTATGGGATTATTTATTTATTTATTTATTTATTTATGTTTTGCTACTGAATTTATGAGTTCATCATATATTTTGGTTATTAATCTCTTATCAGATATATGACTTGCAAATATTTTCACCTATTTTTAGTTTGCCTTTTTATTCTGCTGGTGGTTTCTTTTGTTGTACAGAAGATTTTTAGTTTGATGTAGCCCCATTTACTTATTTTTTTATTCCATTGCTTCTGTTCTAGATGTCATAACCAAAAAAAAACTATTTCCAGGACAAAAAGAATTTTTCTATGTTTTCTTCTGGGAGTTTTATTGTTTTCAATCTTACTTTTAAGTCTTTAATCCATTTCCAGTTAATTTTTGTGTGTGGTGTATAAGATAGAGCTTTACTTTCATCCATTAAATATGAATATCCAATCTTTCCAACACCAGTTATTGAAGAGACTGTCTGTCTTTGTTTCATTGAGTATTCTTGGCTCCTTGGCAAATATTTGTTGACCATATATTCTGGGGTTTATTTCTGGACTCTTAATTCTGTTTCATTGGTCTGTGTGTCTGGTTTTGTTTTTGTTTTTTGTTTTTTGTTTTTTGTTTTTGTTTTTGTTTTTGCCAATCCTATATGTTTTGATTACTCTAGCTTTATAATACAGCTTGAAATCAAGAAATGGGATACCTTCCTGCCCCCGCCACCATTTTCTTTTCCCTCAGGATTGCTTTGGCTATTTGGGGTCTTGTGTGGTTCCATAAAATTTTTGAATTATTTTTCTACTTCTGTAAAAATGCCATTGGACTCTTCATAAGAATTGCATCTATAGATGGTTTTGGGTAGTATAGGCATGGTTTACACAATTAATTATTCCAATCCATGAACATTACATATTTTTCTATTTGTTTCTTCTATTTCTTTCATCAGTGTCTTACAGTTTTTTTGGGTTTATTTTTTAATTTTTTTTTTTAACGTTTATTTATTTTTGGGACAGAGAGAGACAGAGCATGAACGGGGGAGGGGCAGAGAGAGAGGGAGACACAGAGTCGGAAACAGGCTCCAGGCTCTGAGCCATCAGCCCAGAGCCCGACAGCGGGGCTCGAACTCATGGACCGCGAGATCGTGACCTGAGCTGAAGTCAGACGCTTAACCGACTGAGCCACCCAGGCACCCCAGTGTCTTACAGTTTTTAATGTAGTGATCTTTCACCTCCTCTGTTAAATTTACTCCTACTTTATTGTTTTTGATGCTGTTGTAAATGGGATAATTTCTTTTACTTCTTTTTCTTTACGCTTCTGTTCTTACGCTTCTGTTAGCGTATAGAAGTGCTACTGATTTTTTTAATTTAAATTTCTTTCTTATTTTTCTAAATTAACTTATTTTATTTTTTATTATCATTCTTTTTTGCTTAAAACAATAGAAATTTATTATATCACAGCTCTGGAGACTTAGAACTTGGTTATATCTTTTAGAGGACAAAATTCAACCAATAACAGCTTCTGACAAAGAACAATTACTCTACCTTACCTTGTATTCCAACCTCTCCCTTCCCTGGCTCTTAGATCATATTACAAGTGGAATCATAGGTAGTAAAGGTCATTATAAAAATTTTAATTTAAATACTACCTGTTAAATACTGTCACTTAACACCATATATATCAATAGCTATAACCCAGTTAGAACCTCTTATTCTCACCAAAATTTTTAGATACATTTCTTTATGTTGATCCGTCTCTTCTTCAGCACCTCCTATTCTGTCACCATTTCTGCAGACTAAATATTTTTCTCAAACATTGTGCCAAAACCACTCTTGTCGAGGTTGCTAATATGTTGCACTATGTAAAAAAATCAATTGTTATCTTTAAAACAACTTACATATTGTTAAACTCTCCAACTACTTTTTTTACTTGAATGAGTAGGACATGAGAAGTGCTACTGATTTTTTAATGTTACTTTGATATTTTGCAACTTCACTGAATTTGTTGATTAGATCTAACATCAGATTCCATTTAAATGTGTGGTAACATTATTAGCTCTTATTGAAGGTTATATTTAACATACTACTGTTAAGCTTTGTCCGCCTGACGGAATCATCTTCCAAAAGTGCATAGCTAATCCCGTCTCTCAGTTTAAGTCCTGCAGTGGCTCTGCTTCACAAAGTTGTTGAATAACGTCATAACCTCTTTAGCGTAGCATGCAAGGTTCCTTAGGATCTGGCCTCACCTACCTGATTTACAGTCCAACTTCTTTACTCTCACATCCTGGATTCCAATCATACTGAATTCTAAGAGTGGTTCCCCCATCAAACCACCAGGCCTTTACTGAGGCCGTAGTTTATATCTGAAAGTCACTTTGTGTTCTTTCTCGAGAATCTCCCAATTTCAGTTCAGAGGGCATCTCCTGCCAAAAGCATTGTAAAATCCTTCTAAAGGGTAAGAAAGATGCCCCTTCTGGATGGAGCAACCATTGTCCTGGTTGACTAGGAAACCTAACTATGTCTGTTTTCTCAGCATTCCATTTGGGTAGTACCCCCTTTACTTGGCAATATAGTGGTTTCTAGGTTTGGGTAATATATTACAAGGCCATCACACTTCTGCAGATTGTGTAGAAGTGCACTTACTTGTGCAGCAAGTAAGCGGTCAAGAGCATGACTATTTTGAAGCCAACCAGGTCTGATTTCAAACCCCACTTTCACCTTCTATCAACTATAGGATATGAACGCAGGTATTGACTAAGCTCTGTTTGGCCTTGATTTCCTTATCCATAAAATTGGAACAATGATAGCTTACTTCTAATGGTTTGTGATTTTAAATTCAATTATGCATATAAAATTCACAGTTTAGTTCTTGTGCATTGTAGGCTTTCAATAAATTACAGCCTTTTTTGTAAAGTTAATAATGGCCCTGTGTAGTAATTACATGTTACTTCCTTCACTGGACTATGAACTTCTTTTTTTTAAGTTTTTATTATTGATTTTGAGAGAGAGGCTGTGAGTGGAGGAAGGGTAGAGAGAGAGGAGAGAGAATATCAAACAGGCTCTGCACTGTCAGCACAGAGCCCGACATGGGTTTCAATCCCACGAACCATGAGATCATGACGTGACCTGAGCCGAAATCAAGAGACAGATGCTTAACCAACTGAGCCTCCTAGGTGCCCCTGGACTACGAACTTCTTTTTTTTTCATTTATTTAATAAAAATATTTTCCTTACTTTCATTTAAGCAAAATTACAAAATATGTTTTACGAACAATTTTTCACATAATTTTTGCTCTTTTGACATTGATAAATTAGATAAGCTTTCTTGAATCATTATAGTTGTGAGATTTATTTTTATCAATCAAACCTTGCCCTGCTGAGGCAATAGCAATTGGTATTAAAATTATTTTTAAGTTTATTTATTTTTTATGAATATAATTTGTTGTCAAATTGGTTTGCATACAACACCCAGCGCACATCCCAACAAGTGCCCTCCTCAATGCCCATCACCCATTTTCCCTCTCCCCCCCACCCCCATCCACCCTCAGTTTGTTCTCTGTATTTAAGTCTCTTGAGATTTGCCTCCCTCACTCTCTGCTTGTAACTATTTTTCCCCTTCCCTTCCCCCATGGCCTTCTGTTAAGTTTCTCGAGATCCACATATGAGTGAAAACATATGGTATCTGTCCTTCTCTGATTGACTTATTTCACTCAGCATAAAACCTTCCAATTCCATCCACATTGCTGCAAATGGCATGATTTCATTCTTTCTCATTTCCAAGTAGTATTCCATTGTATAAATAAACCACATCTTTTTTATCCATTCATCAGTTGATGGACATTTAGGCTCTTTCCATAATTTGGCTATTGTTGAGAGCACTGCTATAAACACTGGGGTACATGTGCCCCTATACATCAGCACTCCTGTATCCCTTGGGTAAATTTCTAGGAGTGCTATTCCTGGGTCATAGTGTAGTTCTATTTTTAATGTTTTTGAAGAATCTCTGCACTGTTTTCCAGAGAGCCTGCACCAGTTTGCATTCCCAGCAACAGTGCAAGAGGGTTCCCATTTCTCCACATCCTTGCCAGCATCTGTAGTTTCCTGATTTGCTCATTTTAGCCACTCTGACCGGTGTGAGGTGGTATCTCAGTGTGGTTTTGATTTGTATTTCCCTGATGATGAGTGACGTTGAGCATCTTTTCATGTATCTGTTGGCCATCTGGATGTCTTCTTTGGAAGAGTGTCTATTCATTGGACTGTGACTTCTTAAAGACAGATTTGTGTTTGTGTTTTATCCATTTTTTCCTTGAGACCTAGCACAGTTGTTGCCACATTATAGATTTATAATTAATGTTTATGAAATGGAAAAATGACTAAAAGAATGATTGACTCACTGAATGAATGAATGAATGAATGAAGTAGATTACCTGCCCTCAAGGGAAGAAAAGTGCTTTTACAGAAGCCATAGTATACGTCAGAAGTGCTCTAAGAAATAAAAGATAATGTAAGTAGTGAAGAAATTGCACTTGTGTCCACTGGGGTGATTAAGGAATATTCACAGAGAGAATGGTACTTGAATAAACTTCAACATGTAGAAAGATGTGAGAAGAAATGGCATTTTAGACAGAGGCCCTGAGCACCATTATTTTCATTGTACAATAAAAATCTTAGTAAATAACATGTACTATAACTTTAAAAAACAACGAAGAGTATTTTTAAATCAATGCAAAAGTTCAGACTTTCTACCCTCTGAAGGCATTTATGGTTGCCATTCTTTTCAATGACAGAGGTGTTGCTAGCTGTGATTTCTCCTATGTCAATATGCAATTTTTTAAAAAAATCACAAAAGTCAGGCTCTTTTCCTCTTGGTTTTACTGTTGAATGTTCATGTGTTTGAGTGGTGGGGGTAAGTGAAATGTTCATCCCCCCACCCTTTGCTTTTTAATATGATAATCAGCTCCTAAAACCACAGTAGAAATTAATAAAGATCTTTTTTCTAAAATTAGAAGGATCTATTTGCTTTGACAAGCTCTAACTGTTTATAGTGTCAGATTATTTTCAAAATATTACACATGTGGAAAAGGGGTAGAATTATTTTGAGTAAAATTATGGCTTGTCGGCAGATAACACAATCAACCTTTCAAAAGCAAACACCTCTTTCCAAGTAGTATAGTTGTTAGGAAATGAAAGCCTTATTCAAATGCTAAATAAGAAAAATGAGGATAGGAATAGAAACTCCTCTAAAGAAAAAAATAAAGACCAGCATTTTAGGCCTGGTTTTTAAAGAGATCCCCACTTGCAGGTGCTACCCAGTTGTTGATTGGTTGATTGGGTGGCCTTGGTGGTGTTGACAGCCCATCAGAGTGGGGCATTCCAGCTAATGGACAGCTAATATCATGATTGAATGGTGCCTGATCTATTTAAGGATGGAAAATCAATAGTCTATTAGATTCACCGTATTTGCCTTCATCGTCACGGCTGCACTAATTAAGCACCACCTTAAGATGAAGAGGAGCCTGGAGAATTGAACTGGTAATGAGATTCAGGCTTGAAGTAAATGAAGCAACTTCACCATAAGGCACACTGACAGACAATTAAACCTCTTTATCAATGCAGCTTTCATCCAGAAATAAAATCTCATATGGCAGCTATAAAATAAATGGGGGACTGAGAAGAACTGTAAATCTTTTTCGCAGCTTGCTGTTGTACTTATAATTTCAACATTGTTTTGACATTTGGTTTATTTGCATTAGAAGTTAGTCATAGTGAGTAACATTTCATTTTTCTACATAGAAATTCCTAGTGTGTCACTTTGTTGAAATGTTTCAAGAAAGGTTTTGATTAAGCATAAAACTGATTAGAGATAAAAAGCAATTTCCTGAAAAATTTTTGGACTTGAGAGGGAATATTCTACAGAGTAATAATTGCTATTAACATTTTTAAAATGCTTTCAAAAATATTTCAAAGTAGTTAATTTTACAGATAAAGGCTCATTCCTGCTTATCCAAATACCACCTTTTCCTCAAATTAAGAATTTACTGTTGGAAAGGACTATCACAAATAGCCAGATAATCTTCTCATCTTACTATTTGGAACTGGAGAAGATATTATTTTAAAATACAATGACGGAAGTTGACAATTAAATGCTCTGGTGAAGAGGTAATTATCAAATATGTTATTAGAATACAGTCAAATAATATAACCTATCTGCATTTTATAAGAAAACATGCCTTTGAAAATAGGCTTTTTGTTATGCTGCAGTATATTAGTGGTATGGTGAACTGCTGTACATAACATAAAAGATACTATTACCTATTAGAATCACACCTAAATCCCCCACTACCAATGTTCTGGAATATAGTTTATACTATATGGCATAGCTGTACATTTATTTACCTGTCAAATTCTATACACACGTTCTACAATTTTGAGGGGAAATGGCCAGAATATAACATCTTTTTTTTTCATTTCCCATGATAACTAATGCTATGTACTTCACACAACTGATATTTATTATTTTGTTGTTCCTGCATGTAGGTTATTGGTAACATTTCCTAGTTTATGTTTTGAGTAAAGGCAGAAACATAAGAACACCTGGCTGTTTCTTCTCATCTTGTAGAGTGATGATATTTCACTTTATCTTTTGTTTACACATATATTTAATACAATTTTCCATTTCATAGTCTTTCACAATAGGTTCTCATTTCTTCTTTCAGCATTACATATCATCTTTTTTTTAGCCTGTATTTCGTTATTTCTTCTATAGCGGTTTGGTTATTTCTCCTTCTATCCCTGTTCTATGGTTTGATTATTTGAGCTTTAAAAATATTATATTAATACTTCAATCAAACTGGCTGTATGAATTTTAGGAATGTTATAATAATATTTCACTCAAAGCTATTTTACTCAGCTTTTACTGAGCACTTACTAGATATATTGCACTGGGGTATATTTGTAGAGAGATACAGATATGTGTAGTTATTAATTCATTTAATCAAAAAATATCTATGGAACGTTTAGATGTGAGTACTCTGCATGTACCTAACACCAGGGAGGATACTAGAAATTCAAAGATAATCTTACTAGGCATAGATTGTGTCTTTGAGTATTTGTAATATTTATTTTAAAAATTCAATATCTTTGGCCAACTAATCTTTGACAAAGCAGGAAAGAATATCCAATGGAAAAAAGATAGTTCTGTAACAAATGGTGCTGGGAGAACTGGACAGCAACATGCAGAAGAATGAAACTAGACCACTTTCTTACACCATTCACAAAAATAAAGTCAAAATGGATGAAGGACCTGAATGTGAGACAGGAAACCATCAAAACCCTAAAGGAGAAAAAGTAAAAAACCTCTCTGACCTCAGCCACAGCAATTTCTTACTTGACACATCTCCAAAGGCAAGGGAATTAAAAGCAAAAATGAACTATTGGGACATAATGAAGATTAAAAAAAAAAAAAAAACAACAAAAAAACAAACTTCTGCACTGCAAAGGAAACAATCAACAAAACTAAAAGGCAATTGATGGAATGGGAAAAGATATTTGAAAATGATGTATCAGACAAAGGGCTAGTATCCAAAGTCTATAAGGAACTCACCAAACTCCACACCCAAAAAACAAATAATCCAGTGAAGAAATGGGCAGAAGACATGAATAGACACTTTTCTAAAGAAGACATCCAGATGGCCAACAGGCACATGAAAGATGCTCAACATCACTCCTCATCAGGGAAATACAAATCAAAACCACACTGAGATATCACCTCATGCCAGAGTGGCTAAAATGAACAAATCAGGAGACTATAGATGCTGGAGAGGACGTGGAGAAACGGGAACACTCTTGCACTGTTGTGGGAATGCAAACTGGTACAGCCTCTCTGGAAAACAGTGTGGAGGTTCCTCAAAAAATTAAAAATAGAACTACACTATGACCCAGCAATAGCACTACTAGGAATTTACCCAAGGGATACAGGAGTGCTGATGCATAGGGGCACTTGTACCCCAATGTTTATAACAATACATTCAACAATAGCCAAATTATGGGAAGAGCCTAAATGTCCATCAACTGATGAATGGATAAAGAAGTTGTGGTTTATATATACGATGGAATACTACTTGGCAATGAGAAAGAATGAAATCTGGCCTTTTGTAGCAATGTGGATGGAACTGGAGAGTATTATGCTGAGTGAAATAAGTCAATCAGAGAAGGACGGATACCATATATTTTCACTCATATGTGGATCCTGAGAAACTCAACAGAAGACCAGGGAGGAGGAGAAGGGGGAAAAAAAAGTTACAGAGAGGGAAGGAGGCAAACCATAAGAGACTCCTAAATACAGAGAACAAACTGAGGGTTGATGGGGGGGGGGGGGGGGGGGGGGAAGGGAAAGTGGGTGATGGGCATTGAGGAGGGCACCTGTTGGGATGAGCACTGGGTGTTGTATGGAAACCAATTTGACCATAAATTTCATATTAGAAAAATAAATAAATAAAAATAAAAATAAAAATCCAATATATAACATGACATATAACTCAAGCTAGACACACAAAAATTAGGTATAATATAAATAAAAATAATAAAATAATAAATATATATCTTGTGGGCTGTAATGTACATAAAAAGTTGCAGTTCTTTGTTTGGTTTTGTTTTTATTCTAACTCCGATTAAAAAGGGCTTCAGGGAGGAGTACAATCTTGCAAATGAATAGGATTTTTGTAAGTGATGAAGAAGTGGAGAGATATGCTCATATTTGTGAAGATATACAAATCAGCAGAGTTAAAGGTAATAGTTTATTTTGGCAGGATCATAGGTTGTGTTAAATGAGTAGCATGAAATTAGGGTTAGATCATATAGGGTATAAAGTGCCATGATGAGGAGTTGAGAAATTATTCCGGAGCCAGTGTGGATCTACTAAAGATTTCTTCTGATCAGGAAATTACATGACTTGAAATGAGTTTATAGGGTATGGCTTGTGGCAAGAGTGGGCAATAATGAACAACATATGTACCTTCATATTGTAACCAGCAGCAAGAAAGGAAAAGAATGCAGATTCGCAGATTTTGGTGAGGAGGCTACAGCATAAGTATGAGTAAAAAATAACATATACTTATGTTTTGGAAAGTAGGGTAGAGCTGAGAAAAAGGAGAGACCAAAAAGTAGGTTAGAAAGTCTAATTTCTAAGACTTAAGTTTTGACTCATGTGGAAGGTGCCAGAGGGGGAGGAATTGAAACTGAGTTTCTAGCTTGATTGTTTCGATTAAAGGATTTTGCTGTTCACTTAAATCAGTGACACCAGGTCATTTTCATTTTGGGTAAGTGTCTTCACCATATTGAGGAGATTGTTTTTGTTTTGTTTTGTTTTGTTTTGTTTTGTTTTTCCCTCGGAAATATATAACTCTCTGGCTTCTGTTGTTCCCACCTTTTTAATTTTCACCTGGTGAGTTCCTGCCACTTCTCCAATAAAAAAAAAATAACAGTACAGAAGACACTAGGGACCCCATGAAAATGTATATTATCAGTGATGTTGGTTTTGGAGCATTGTATGAATGGGTACAGTATCCCATGGCCACAAAATGTGTCTGGGGATTAGTCTTTACCTGGGATCTTGAATCCCTGAAATTAATGCATTAACTACCATTTATTGGGAATTATATTGTATCTGACCTAGTGATGAGATCTTTACATAAAATATCTCATTCATCTGTTGATGGACACTTTGGTTGCTTCCATATCTTGGCTATTGTAAATAATGCTGCAATGAGAAACACAAATACCATATTATTTCTCTCGTATGTGGAATCTAAAAGACTAAACAAATGAATAAACAAACAAAAAGCAGAACAGACCTATGAATACAAAGAACAAACCGACAGTTGCCACAGGGAAGGGGGGTAGGGGGATGGACAAAATGGGTGAAGGGGAGTGGACAATACAGGCTTCCAGTCATGGAATAAATAAATCACGGGAATGAAAGGCACAGCATAGGGAATATAGTCAATGGTACCATTATAGCTTTGTGTGATGACAGGTGGTGACTACATGTGCGTTGAGCATAAGGTAACACATAGAGGAGTTTAATCACTATGTTGTACAACTGAAACTAATGTAACATTGTGTGTCCACTATACTCAAATAAAATGATTTTTAAAAACCCAGATATATACAAGGCACCCGCGCACATACACACATACAAATATCTCATTCAGTCCTTGATAAGAATCATTAGTCTTCTTTTACAAATGAGTAAAAGGAAGTTCAAAAAGTTTAAACCATCTGGCCAAACTCTTACAACTAGAGTCATGGAAGAACAATTTTAACTGATGTTAAAATCTAAACCTAGTGTAAAGTTTGTAAACTGCCCTGATATCTTTTTGAGATTAAGGAGCTCTCTCATATATGCTTTTTTTCACCAAGAATTTAGTAGTATTCTTTGTATGTAGTATTTTCTCAAAAATTCAAGATTGGTTACATTTTTCCATTATAAATTAAAGCTAACATTTTTCTACCTTATCTTTTCTCTTAATATTCCTGGATCCAGAGCAAATGTACAAAAATCTTCCAGCCATCCATGCTCAGGCTTACTCAACAAAATATTCTTGTCTTTCATAAGGATTTTGAGAATTATTTTACTGCACTTCACTTATTCAAAGAAATTAATAGCCATGATTTCTGGAACACCATATTTCTTAATGAAATTTTCTTAATTTTACTTGAGATAATTGTAGATGCACATACAGTTGTGAGAAATTACACAGAGAGATCCCATGTTGCCTTTACCCAATTTTCTGCTGTGATAATATATTGTGAAACTACAGTAAAATATCATAACCAGGATCTTGATATTGATGGCAGCCAAGATAAAGAACAATTCCATGACCACAAGGAACTCTCATGTTGCCCTTTTTTAGCCACACCCAACTCCCTTCAGCTCCACCCACTCCTTGCTCCTTATCCCTTGGCAACCATTAATCTGTTCTTAGTCTATAATTTTGTCATTTCAAGAACATTATACAAATGGAATCATGTAGTAACTAAGGTTTGGGATTGGCATTTTTCACTCAGATTAATTCTCTAGAGATTCATCAGGGGTTTGTGTGTGTGTGTGTGTGTGTGTGTGTGTGTGCGTGTGTATGCATGTGTGTGTGTATGTACACATGACTTTTTTTCTTTGCTAAGTTTTTAGAAATAATGGGTCTATTTGGAAAGGGAGAAATGAAAAATGACTAATAGAATTTTATAATCTTAAAATAAGTATCTTCTAATGATCTTAAATTATCTTACTTTGGGGGTGACTTACACTTCTGGAGTAATTTAAAAAATAATAACCCCCCAGGGCACCTGGGTGGCTCAGCTGGTTAAGCGACAGACTCTTGATTTCAGCTCAGGTCATGATCTCACAGTTCATGAGTTTGACCCTCGCATTGGGCTCTGTGCTGACAGCATGAAGCCTACTTGGGATGCTCTCTCTCTCTCTCTCTCTCTCTCTCTCTCTCTCTCTCTCTCCTGCTCTACCCCTCCCCTGTGCATTCTCTCTCTCTCTCTCTCCCTCTAAATAAATAAATACATAAATACGTAAATAAATAAACTCCCTTATTTAATCTTTCAAAAGTATTTTCCCCCATATCTATTTGCAGCCTCTCGTTGACTGTGCATTACTTCTTGTGCATCACTTTCTAGTTTGGATTTAACCAGTTTTGAAAAGTCACTGTTATGTGCTGCCAAATGGCCATTATAGCCTTTTGAAGTTGCTTCTCAATTTTTATTCTCCATTCCTAACTTATAAGAGCCCATCCTCTTTTTTGACCATGCACATTTCATTAAGCCACCTAGTTTTCATAAACATTTTATTTGTCCTACACTGTCAAAGAGTTACCTTTCCTTTCCTTTGATGATATTTTTCTCCCTGCTGATCTTAAGACTCCATAAGAAACTAACATATTAAACATATTCTTTTATCCTTCTTTATTTTGGATTCTTTGAATTTTTATTCAGTGTGGAAAAAGTATTAGCCATTAATGGGTTGTACCTTATTAGAATATTTATGATAAGCAAAGATGTGAAGATATTTTAAGCCTCTAAAGATCCATTCCAGGGTTACATTTGGTGTTACTCTCTAGGAACAAATCCTTTGAAATTTAAATGTGGGTTCATGTCTGCTGATGCTGTAGTGTTCATGTCTGAGGTAAAATCAGAAGCTGTCCATGAGTTGCTAAACTATTTCTCACTTAGTTGAACAGGGAGAAAATGAAAAACCCTTTTTGTGAGTTAAAAACTTGTTAAAGAACTACAAAAACCTAAAACACTGCCTTCAGTGAATTCTGTGGAGTGTTTCACATTTTTCGGTTTTCAGAGTGGTATGAACTCGATTTGTCATTTTTAGAACATTCTGCCAGTACATACTTCCCCAGACTTGTTAAAGCCTGAAACTACAGATGTTCACTTGGGTGGCTTCTCCTTAGCGAACATTTCCCTGATTTGTAGTTATTTAGTTCTCTATTCCATCGAGTACAGTGCTACATTTCCCTGTAGATTTGTACTTTCTTTTCCACATATCTACCTCCCACATTGACTCATCACAGCATTCAGTTGGGTTGCTTGCATTTTTGCTGTATCCTGGTTTTATTTTTATCTTACTGTTTTAAAGGAATGTTTGTTTCCTTTCATTTTCTCAGATAAAGTTAAATATTATTTCTGTTGTTGTTTGGATCCAACATGTAGGGAAAAAAAGCATAAAAACCTGAAACTACTGGAAAACAAACTGTTTTATTCTTTACTAACTGGATTTTCAAGTATTTTTCCTTTGGGTTTAAGTACCTTGTAAAAATGAATGAACATGGTCAAAAGAGAGTTAGCTATTGCAACACCAATCCCAAGGACAATGCCTACCACATAGTAAATACTCAAGAAATATCCAGGGTAAGGAGCTTTCTCAAAAAATTTAAGACAGAACTACCCTATGATGCAGCAGTTGCACTACTAAGTATTTACCTAAAGAATACAAAAACACTATTTCAAAGGGATACATACACCCTGATGTTTATATCAGCATTATCTACAATAGCCAAACTAATAAAAATAGCCCAAATGTCTTCTCGGTCCATCAACTAATCAATGGATAAAGAAGATACTATACATGTATGTGTGTGTGTGTGTGTGTGTGTGTGTGTGTGTGTATACACAGTATATATAAACATAATACTCAATATATATACGTATTCTAATATGTATAATATTCCATTGACATTTGCAATGGCATGGATAAAGCTAGAGAGTATTATGCTAGGTAAAATAAGTCAGTCAGAAAAAGAGAAAAAGAGAAATACTCTATGATTTCACTCATGTGGAATTTAAGAAACAAAACAAACAAGCATGGGGGAAAAAGAGAGAGAGAGAGAAGCAAACCAAGAAACAGACTTTAACTAGAGAAAACACACTGATGGTTATCAGAGGGATGGTGAGTCGGGATGGGTGAAATAGGTGATGGGGTTAAGGAGTGCACTTGTGATGAGCACTGGGTGATGTATAGAATCGTTGAATCACCAAATTGTCCACCTGAAACTAATATTATACTGTATATTAACTAACTGGAATTTAAATAAAAACTTTTTAAAAAACCATAATTTTAAACAGGAAAAATATATCCAGTGTATGAACAAATGAATAATTGTAAGGGTTAAAATGTTTGGTTGATGTAGACTGCCAAGATATGTTATTTTGACCAAAGAATTATTTTCTTAATATCATGACTCTTTGCTTAAATTATCTGGACAAATGCTTCAATTTTCAGTGTATTTTGACTATATAAACATAGCGCCTTGGAACATTTTCTTTTAACCAAGGGAGACCCAGGGTAAAATGTGGATAGGTTAAATAAATTTAAAGCACTAAACAAGAAATATATTATTCCAGAGAACAATCCTTTTCTGGCTTTTGGTAAACAGTTATTGCTATTTTTTTAAAGGTCACATTCAGCAACACCTAAAGCAAGTGTTGAGAAATATTTATTGTCAGTCTTTCTTATACACACTTGGGTACCACCTGGCACTAAGCAGCAGTAACTTTGTTCTTGTGGATCAACCTGAGCAGACTATTTTTTAAATTACCATTTTTTTTAAAAGAAAAAGTCACATTAGGGCTCAGTAAATTGACCTTCTGACTCTTGATTTCAGCTCAGATAATGACCCCAGGGTCGTGGAAATGAGTCCTGCCTCAGGCTCCACACTCAGCATGGAGCCTACTTAAAGTTCTCTCTCGGGGCGCCTGGGTGGCTCGGTCGGTTAAGCGTCCAACTTCGGCTCAGGTCATGATCTCACGGCCCGTGAGTTCGAGCTCCGTGTCGGGCTCTGTGCTGACTGCTCAGAGCCTGCAGCCTGTTTCAGATTCTGTGTCTCCCTCTCTCTCTGCCCCTCCCCTGTTCATGCTCTGTCTCTCTCTGTCTCAAAAATAAATAAACGTTGAAAAAAAATTTTTTTAATAAAATAAAATAAAGTTCTCTCTCTCTCTCTCTCTCTCTCTCACTGTCTCTCCCCCCCCCCTCAAAAAAAAAGTCATTTTAAAGAGTTGAGATTCTGTGCTTTTCTGAACTATTAGGTATTACTTTTGTCAATTTCTGACCAGCCAGTCTAAGAAAGGAGGTACCAAATTATATCCCATAGTATGCCAGGTGAGGTGGTGAAATCAACAGGGGGTGGAATGTAGCATATGGTATGGTCTGGAAAGCACAGTCCAAAAGTAATGCTTCTTACCTCTGATCTATAATATGTAAAAATGGGGACAAAATATCTCCAGATCTTAAAATTGCTTAAGAGAACTTTGGATTTCTCCCAGTCTTTAAATAATGGTGGCAAATATTTCATGTTTTTTTTATTTATCTATTTTGAGGTGGGAGGGGGCAGAGAGAGAGAGAGAGAGAGAGGGAGAATCCCAAGCAGGCTCTCTGCATCATCAGAATGGAGCCTGACTCAGGGCTCAAACCTACAAACCATGAGTTTATGACCTGAGCCAAAACCAAGAATGGGTCACTCAACTGACTGAGCCACTCAGGAGCTACTATTTCATGTGTTTTTAAACCCACTGTGACCAAAACAAATGAATTACAGGAATATGCAAAATAAAAATGAAGCTTAACAATATATTAAGTGAAAAATAGAGTCCCCAAATGATTCACTTAGTCTTTTTACATTTTTGTAAAGTTTACAGTTATAAAATCTGGGGCACCTGAATGGCTCCGTCTGTTAAACAAGTGATTCTTGATTTCAGCTCAGGTCATGATCTCACAGTTGTGAGATCTAGTCCTGTATTGGGCCTGTGCTGATAGTGTGGGTCCTACTTGGGATTCTCTCTTCCTCTCCTTACCCCTCCACTGCTCACTCTCTCTCTCTCCATCCAAATAAATAAATAACCTTTAAAGTTCTAAAATCAGCCTTTCATAAATACATACATATGCAATAAAACCCTAGAAAAAGAAAGCAATGGAATGATGAACACAAGGGATACAGAATGTGGTACTTATATTTGGTGGAGGAAGGAAAAGAATGAATTATTGGATACAGGTTATCAGTAAGATCCTGTCTTATGATTTAAGTGAAGGGTTCCTGAGAGCTATTACATTATTAAAAATAATCAATTAAATGAGAACTAAATAAATGAGTGCCACACATGAACCTACAAGGAAAGTATGTCATGAAACAAGGGTCAAATTCTGTGCATATTTAGTCTAATTAAAAATATATTAGACCACATCAAATACATGTACTGTTAGATCTACCAGTGAACCTAGTCTGGGAATGACCAATTTTCAACTACTGTTCTAAAAGAAGGACCCAGCTAGCAAGATGATTATTATCCAGTTGAGAAGTTGATGTGTAAGAAAAACATAATTTAGTAGAATGACCTAAAAATGTCACAAAGTAATATCTGAACATTTGCCAAATTAATATATAAGCCATTGATACTAGATCATGAACTAGGGAAATTTCTAATGGCTTGGAAAGATTTCTAAATGAGGTATAAGAACTAAGTCTTTTGATGTATAAGTAGTTCATACTTAGGAACTTCACAAATTATCTAATTGAAAAATACAGTCATCTGGAGATTGAAATAGATAGATTGATATCAATTTAAACTTTCTTTTAATCTATTACCATATCTTAAGTTAAAAAAACTCTATACTTAAGAAGACTGTTTTGAATCTGAGAATTAATTCACAAAATAGAGTTTGAACTTTGTGCATATAGTCATTAAAATAAATGTGGGAGAAGTCAATATTATTATTATTATTAATCTGAACTTAACACTGCAATTCCAATTTCTCTTTTTTTGACTCAATGCCTTTTCAGTGATATTTGCTAATATCACTCTTGTCTTCTCACTGTTCAATAGATCCATGACACTGATTAACAGCCCAAGTTGGATGCAGAACGTACTTTACATCTTCAGTTGTATTGAAAAGTCATTCTAAAATGTCACTCATTACTCCTGCTTCTCTATTAAAATGATGAATTCAAACAGAAGACAAAAATAAATTGATTTAGAAGTGCTTATTTATAAGCCAATAATATCACATTTTTAAGATATTTTGACTGAAATGCAAATATGATTTATTCTTTATTTAGGGCCTGTTACTGATTAATCATGAATATGGCACAGTGGTTAGCATATAGTAGGCACTCAATAAATAGTGAAAAAATGAATTGATGGTTTGACCTTTTTATTCTTTAATTGATCCTCAAAACAACTTGATACAAATCACAAATCTTTTTGGCTAAACATAAGCATGTATGTATGTTTGTATTTTTTTATAGAATATGCATATAAACAAATATGCCTACATGCACATAGTATTCTCTATAATTTCTGCATTCCCATTTTCAAGGAATATTCATGTGATCATAGGATAGAAGCATTAGTAAAGAAAGGAATATGAGAATAGTCAAAATAGAAATAATCCCACCCCTCAAACACTTTTAGTGTTTACTTTTTATATTCTATACCATGAGTGAGAGCTTTGACATTTTTTTCCTCACTTGGATGCATACCTCTTAACAGCATTTGCTTCTCAACAATATGCAAGCTCCAAACATACATCTTCACGTGCCAGTAGATTAGGATATTAATTTCATATACTTTCAAACAATCGATCTTCCAAGAATCAATACCATACAGTGATTTTGAGCTTCAAATGTTTCTGAAGAAAAATCATAAAGTAAAAGCAATACAAAAAAGAAAGGCTTTATTTTCAAAATGAGACAAAGTTTTAGAAGACATGATCTTTACTATTTAATTCAAATATATTCTACTGTAGTATTTATTAGGGGAAAGTATCAGTAAAAGGTAATTTAAAACTTTGTGGTAGTACAACTTTCTTATCGTTCTTATATTCCTTAGCTAAAATAAATTTAAATACCCTTTTGTCCCAAGGGCTTTGTAACAATTATTGTCATAAGGACAGCAAATGGAGATGCTCTGTGTTGTTTCAGATCTGGTAATAAGAATTAATGAGCTTAACTTCTACATAAACAATTGCAGCTAAGAATCAACCAAGCTAGGTTTCTATCCTTGCTTTGCCATATATTAGCTGTGCGAACTTGGAATCATCACTGAACTACTCTGAACCTCAATTTAATTATTTAAAATGTGAATGCAAATAACAATTATGGTATAGAGCTGTTGTATAGATTTAATAAAATCACTTGTATAGATCTTACATGGCTAATATTTAGAAATATAACATATAAAATGATCCTTAAAATATTTGATGTTTTTTTTTTTTTTTAATTTTTTTTTTCAACGTTTTTTTATTTATTTTTGGGACAGAGAGAGACAGAGCATGAATGGGGGAGGGGCAGAGAGAGAGGGAGACACAGAATCGGAAACGGGCTCCAGGCTCCGAGCCATCAGCCCAGAGCCCGACGCGGGGCTCGAACTCACGGACCGCGAGATCGTGACCTGGCTGAAGTCGGACGCTCAACCGACTGCGCCATCCAGGCGCCCCAAAATATTTGATGTTTTGATAAGCACACTGTTAAGTTTATATATCAGTAGCTGAACATGGATGAGTCAATTTAAATCTTAAGCGCTGAAAATTTGAAGGGGCTATATCAGCCCCTTTTATAGTCACACTATAAATCTTTGGAATTCAGGATTTATTGCATCGGCTCAGACAGAACTTAACTACAACCCAGCAATGGTAAGTGCCACTCTAATAGAGATAATTTTTCATTTTGCCAGCTTTCTTCCCCAACGTTATCTCCCTCTCCTTCTCTATTTTTAGATTAAGTGGTACAAATATTAGCTTGAAATATTCAGCATATGTTAAATGGAACTACTCTTGTGTAACAGAAATATATTTCCGCATCATATTTATTTAGACTGAGGTGCTGGGTTTAATTTTTCAGTGTTGTGCATCCACAGGCTTTGATTTTTTATGCCACGCGATCCTAACTACTGTGTTTCCTATCTGTTTTTACCCACATGGCTTTTAGGGTACTGGAAGTATTTAGGCATTTGAGTTCCTAGAAACACAGCTTGCAGTAACAACCATATGTCATAAACATTAAGGGGGAGACTTTATGTAACTCATTAAAATACCAATCTACAAATATCAACATAAAGCCCCTAGTAATATGACTGAAGTTGTAAAAATGATCTCTTCTCTCATTTTGCATAATCTTCCATTTTAAAATGGCATATAAACAATTCCAAAACTCCCAGGAGTACTCTAAATATTATAAAGTGGATGCTTCATACCAGTTTATCTGATGCCTCACTCAATGAGGCTTTCAGTTTCAACCAGACCAAGCCACACAAATAATTAATCTGTCAAAAATGAAAGAAAACAAAATCTATGACTCCCTTCTTTCAAAATCTGTTTCCTCTTAAATTCTGAATTTGGGAAACATGATTTTGCTCACATAGCTTCTAGTTATGTTTGGCACATGCGTATTATGCTGCAGAGTCTCCATTTACTTCTATATAATCTGTAAGGTGCTGTTATCATTGTCCACCTCAACAGAAATACCCAGCAAATGCATGGCTTTCCTTTAGGCTCATTTTTACCCAAACTGGAAGGTTTCCAGCAAAGCTTTTAGGTCTCCTCTCTCACCTGCTAGGGTTTCCTGATTCCCTATCATCTCTAACTCTCCAGATTGCTTAGTCTCAGAGCTATTTTACAAAATCATAAGCATTATTATTCATCTTTTCAAGGCAAGGAAACTGAGATTCAGAGTGATTCATTCAAGATTAGAAAGCCAATAAAAAGCAAAATTTGGACCAGGACCTAGGTTTTCCAAACCTTGATGGGAACATCCATGCTGTCCGGTTAGCAAAGGACTATTAACTACACTGACATTTAAAGTGGTCCCAAGATTGTGGACTGTCTCTCTCAGCATTTCCTATGATTTGGGTTTTTCTTATTTGAAAATTAAAAATCAAAGTCAGCCAAGTGTGGTCAGCAGAGTAGTATACTGAAGTTAGATTTGGGTTCAAATCCTGTAATGCTGCTTGCTAGTTCTGGGACTATGGAGAGTAATTTAATCACCCTGAGTTTACTCATTTGCCAGTGAAAAGATTAAATGAGATAACTAAAGTACTCAGGCACAAAGACTGACATTTAAATTCCATAAATGATAGCCATTATTTTGTAAAAATTAAAGCTTATGGGAAAATAGGTTTAGATATCAGGCATTGTTTAGGCTTCAACCCTAGTTCTTCATGTCACAAACTGTTGCCTGACCTTGAACAAATCTTATCTTCTGGATATTGTTTTCCTCATCTGTTAAACAGATATATAAAACCATATTACAGAATCCAAATAAAGATAAATGATTCATAGAGAAGTCCTTGAAGCCAGAGAGCCTGGAGGTCATGGAGATAACTTTTGAATCCCTGATCCAAGAAATGAAAAGCATGAGAGTCTAGGACTAGGTGATGAGGGAAAGGATTGTCAGGGTTAACTTGGAGACTGGGCAGAGATAAAGGAAGCCTGGGGCTATTATTTCATTACTTAATGTAATGAAAAGGACACAGCCCTAGATTGAGAAATTTGGACTATAATTTCTCCTCTACCGCTAATTTGCTATGTAGCCCAGAAGATGTCATTTAAATTCTCTGATCTTCAAAGCCCCTTATGTTCAGTGAAGATGTGGGACTAGATGACATGAGACTGTGGTCATCTCTAGCACTAAGGTTCTATGTATTTATTCATGAGATGAAAGCATCATAAAGTATATTCTACCAAATAGTTAATATTCCACTTGGTGTTTTGGAGTGAGGGAATGAAATGTTCCCATGGGGAATTCTGTATATGCCATCTACCCTCTGAAAATGTACAGTGAAAACCTGCAGGAAATATTAAACCTGTAGGAAGTGCAGTACAAAAGGAAAATTATTAACACCTCAGATTCAAAACTTAACAGCTTCTAAGGAATTTCTAAAATCACTTTTATAAATGCTGCACTAGATGACATAAGGGCTTTGGACAAAGGTTGAGTCAAAAGTAAGAGATTTTTACCATCATCATCCTCATCCCCATCCTTACCACCACCGCTATCATCATCATCAAAACATTACTATCTTCTTACATTTATGAATACTGCACTATGAATTGAGACATGTGATATTTTGGGAAAACACAGGCAAAAAATAGAATTTGGAAACTGTACACTCACATGCCAAAAAGCTAAATGTTGATTTTGGATTTTGATATTAACTTGCTACAAGTGTAGAATTCAAATATTCATAGATGATGGCAATTGAAACACAAGGCAACTGAACCTTATTCCAGTTAAATTTCATTTTAGTACTGAATGACTTTCACTTACAATATTTTTTCATTTCTTAGAAGAATTAACAAAATGATGTATGTTAAGTGATTTCTAGTCCATACGGGGGGGGAGTGTAAGCTGGCATTGACAGCCTTACAATTTAATAACACACAATGCTCAAAGCACTTTCATATCCATTATTTCATGTGATATTTGTAAAAGTCACGTGAAAATAGGTTTGGCAGATATTATTTTGTATGTTTCATGGATAAGCAAACTAAGGATAAAGAGGTTAGGTCACTTCTTTAAGGACACAGATAATTTTGAATTGTTAATGATCATCAATTTTTAAACTTTATATCCTATTTTGTTGTGCTGCCATTCCCTTCGATTATATTACCATCTGTAATAGGCATTTATCAAAAAGCTGGTTCACATGAAAGAATGAAGATTTCAAATGACAGTAGATCAATGTGTCTCAAGTTTCTTATATCATAGCACACAAAGAAAATCACTAGGACAAATGAGCCAGCCTGCTTATGGCTGGTGAGGAATGACCATGAGGGTTGCAGGAGGTCAACATCTAATACACCTGCAACCTCTGCAACACACCAGCTTGGAAGCTCTGAAACCCGTACAAAAGATGTGATTGATTCAGCCAAAGACTGGAGGGAAACTTTATTACTTTCATTTCCATAGATGATTTTATTTTATTAGCCGTTACAAATGCCCTTTATTTAACATATAATCTTAACACACATTCAAGTCCAACACTCTCTTTCAGGAATTGATTCTAATCTGGCTTCACAGAGAACAAAAAAATATCCTACATGCAGGGAATAAATCTATTTCACAAGGAGTGGGGTTTTTTTTTCTTTCTCTTTTTTCTGATAATTAAGGTCATGCCATTATTACTTATTTTTTTGTGGATTTTTCATCTCTTTTTATAACTGCTGATTTTCTTCTTTTAATTTATTTTTATTTTTAAAATTCATAAATTGTTTGAGCAATGACTATTTACCACTTTTCAGCAATGTTTTTAGGGGCGAGAACAGCAAGAAGTTTCTCTAAATTCTTCTCATGACCCTAATCACTTTCTTCTTAGTATCATACTTATTTGTATGCATTTCACTTATTTTCCTAGAGGAGCCTGCTTAAGCCTCAAGCCCTCAAAGAGCTCACTATACCATCTTACACATAGCATCCTAACTTCATGACCAAAGCCATCCATTTTCTTTATTTTTTTTCTTTTCTTTTCTTTTCTTTTCTTTTCTTTTCTTTTCATTTCATTTTTTTAGAGAGATACAGACAATGGGGGAGGGGGCAGAGGCAAGGGATGGGGTGGGGTGGGGGGAGATAGAGAGATAGAGAATCCCAAGCAGGTTCCACACTCAGCACAGAGCCAGATGCAAGGTTCAATCCCATGACCCTCAGATCATGACCTGAGTCAAAATCAAGAGTCAGATGCTCAACTGACTGAGCCACCTAGGTGCACCAAGCCATCCATTTCAGGAATTGAAAATACATACGTACATACATACATACATATTTTAAAGTGTATATGATTTAGTGACAAAAGCTAAGGTTAGACAATAATTTCAATGCATTATAATAAATGGTAAATAAAAGCATCATTTATTCACTTGTGGTGGAGAAGGAGCTAAGTCAGGCAACATTTCATGAAAGAATAAAATTCTGAAGTTATTCCTGAAGGATTCTTAGAAGTCAACAAATACATGGGGGTGGGATGGGTAGTAGAACGAAGGATGTTTCTAACATTTGCTGCCTATGTGGTCGAAAAGAAAAGAAAAGAAAAGAAATCTGAACATTTGAAAGGATCTGGGAAGAAGTTTTATACGTGTGGAGTGCAAGTAAGGTACTGGGGCTTCGGTTCCATACTAAAAGCAACTTTCCCACTCACACCCTAGGCTTGCATAAGGTACATAGTTACATGTGAGCAATGCCTGATGTTTTCCAGAGTCTATAGTAAATAACCCTATGTATTCCCAATATTCTTAAGGCATTAATAATTGATATTCCATCTGTAGACAAAGGAAAAGAAAATCACTAGAATATGGTTTTTTTTCCTCATGCTTAGAATATGTATGATTCAATTAAAATAAAATTATTACAAAATTAATGCATGCCAGCTATCGAAATCTCAAATAATACTAAGGTTATTAGAGTAAAACTGAATGTCTTCCTTCACCCACAACCCCTCACCCCAGAGTTCATCTTTTCAGCAGAAACCATTCAGTGTTTTGTATGCATATTTCCAGACCTATTTCTATGTATTTCTAAATGTACATGTTTCTTAACATTATAAACAAAATCATTATAGAATGTGCTTTCTTCAATTTGTTTCTTTCTCACCTAATAATATGCCATAGACAATTTCCCCTGAAGTACACCTAGGTCTACCTCACTGTATTTAACCACTTCATAGTACTACATAGACTGGATTTACCATAATTTTTTTTAAGTCCTCCTTGTGTTATAATTTTGTGCAATCCCATTAGATTGGACAGTGTTCTAATTTCACATGGATCTATGAAAGCTTTTTCAGGTACCAAATTATTCTGTGGACTTGCGTTAAGGTCCTCTGTTCTATAGGACAGCCCCTCTGGCTGGGGACTCTAAAACTGCTTCAGAACAAGCATTTCTTCTTAGAATGACTACAAGATTGCTGTATGACTTACTTAGAAGCCAAACCCTCAGGTGGTAGCAAGCTCTTTTTGACTTGGGAAGTGCTCTGGGTATATTTGCCAAGGACTCATCATTCTAGGATTGATTTATCTAGATTAGAATTTCTCCAAGTGTGTTCTGTCGAGCACTAATAGAGTTCAATACGTGTTCAACCAAGAAGAATCCTTCGGCATATAATACAATAGTATCCCAGTACCCCTGGGACATTCATGGGGCACCAACTTTTATTAAAAGTCAGGAATTCCTATAGTAAAGAAACTTATTTATCTTTGTTTCATCTAGCTTTTCTTAATATGGACACTAAACCTTTTTTTAAAAATATTTTTTGGAATGTTTATTTTTGAGAGAGAGAGAGAGACAGACCATGAGTGGGGGAGGGGCAGAGAGAGAGGGAGACACAGAATCCAAGCAGACTCCAGGCTCTGAGCTGTCAGCACAGAGCCCGATGCGGGGCTCGAACTCACGTGCTGTGAGATCATGACCTGAGCCGAAGTTGGACGCTCAACCAACTGAGCCACCCAGGTGCCCCTAAACCTTTTTTAATAATCATGATATCTCATGAAATACTGTAGTCACAGTTTGAGAACCATTGGTGTAGATGCCTAGGTATTTCACAAAATGTCCATTAACATTAAAAATAACAAACATTAAGAAACTAGATTCCAAATATCACAAAATAATAGAGCTAGGGATATCATTAGAAGTTTGTGATTGTAAGGATCAAATAAATTGATTATATGATGCAACAGGACATCAGCACATAGCAGGTGTTCAAAAAAATGTTTTCATCATCCGTTCTACCTATCTGATCATCTCATTGGATCACTTATTAATTTGACTCTCTAGAAAATATTTACCAGAAACACACTTTCCTTCTTTAGGAACTTAACTTTGATCCCGTGGCATTTAATAATTGGAGATTTTAAAGCAGGATATGACACGGTCACGTTCGAGTTTTAGAAAAATCTCTTCCTCCCTGTCTCTCTCTCTCTCTCCTTCTCTCTCTTCCTCCATCCATCCATCTAGAGTGGAGGTTGAATTGATAGAGGAAAGTTAAACCCCCAAGAGGTAGAGTTTTAAGCCTCAAAATATAAAGCTTGTTGGCCAAGGTATCATAATTTAAAAGTGCTAGAACCAAGACTAGAACTCCCATCTACTTAACTCTGAATCTAGGCTTCACTTAATACCACTATGCTGCCTATGTTCCTGGCTTTTGCTAAAATAGGGCCCGACAGTCATTATCTGGCCTGAGATATATCTGAATCTGCACAGCAATAGGCCTTGTTATGTTAGCTCTTCACTTTGGTAATCTAAATTGTCTGAAGCTTTCAAATTCCTGTAACTTATGCACTAGGAAGTACCTCAGAGCCACAGATATTCAAGTTCAATTTGAATGATACCTTTAGAGTCAACTGGCTAGCCCTGTATGTGCCCTACAGTTGGTAAAACATCGAGGGTTCAGACCAAGCACATATACTCATTATTTTTGCTGTTTTGGAACAGAGACTAGTGACAGCATTTGAAAGAACAAAAGCAGTGAGTTCTGTCTGAGAGCCACTTGACCTTTTCAACTCTACTTGGCCTCCATTCTGTCCATAGGTCTTAAGTGGAATGAGTGTGCCTGAGAGTGCTATTGTCTACAGCAGCATTTTATTTTGAGATCACTGACCAGACACATTTCCACCCAATAGGGTGACCTGTGCTTTGTGTGAAAATGCTGTGTGTAGAGCACAGGGCAACACTGCCACATTGATCCACATTTGTATTCCAGACAAGTTGGCAAGTGTATGAAATGAATGCAATCAGTGATTAGGGCTTGAGCTTCCAGTAGCCCTAGAAATTAGTTCTAAGGTAGACCTTCAGCACAGTGAAGGAAGAAGAAGAAGAAAATAAAACTTTGCTCCTTAGCTGGGGGAATGAGATTTAGTTCTGAATAGATGCATTTCTGGATGCTCAATCTCCAATTCTCATCACTGAATTTTTCATCAAATATAAACAACTCCTACACCTCCAGGATTTTACACAATGAGAACTATACACTCATATATTAAAGCACCCAACATTTAAGGTACATAGGATTTTACAGGAACAAAAACTGGAATATACTACCCGAACATATGTTTCTAATTTCTTTACTTCATAGAGCTGAACTTATATGTGCATGTAAATATGAGAAACCAAACTCACTATTCTTACACTTGTCATTTTTTTCTCTACATCAATCAGACTTTCCTGCTTTTAAATGACACTCACACGCTCCTGCATCTATTCTTTTACCATATTTTATATCTAAATTTCCCATCTTTTATAAGCAAAGACTTCTCTTTCCCTTCTTTGAAATCACTTCACCTCTGGACTAGCTGTTGATCATGCTGTCTTGAAATGTCCTATGGAATTAAGAAACTAGGTGAAAGGAGAAGTGAGTAAACATATTTCCCAAGCCCAGTGAGTGATATTGCCCATTTTGAGTCTCCATGAAAACATTGTATGTTATTTAAAGCCACCTGCAACTGATTATTTTTCTTTTTTTAGGAGGTAACCTCTTTGAGAGCAAAATTTTTTCACTTAAAGTTTTAACCCATTTTTAAAACTGGCTTTCTGCATGTTCTGTAAGAGTTTGAGCATGAAGGCTTAATAACCATAACATAAAAATAGCAGGGTCATACAATGGAAATGTAACCTTGCTGCGTTCTTTCTTGCTTTAACTGAAAGAAGGTTTGTGCCCTGTGTTAGCTGAAAATCCACCAGGATCCCTTAGTCTTTTATTATCTTCTACCTAGAGGCGAAGATTATTTTTTTCCACCTCTCTGATGACATTTTCAAAATAATTCTTGCTCTATAATAACCTCTTCAGGGAGAAGGAAAGAATGCAATTTACGACATCCCTGTGATTATCATGTGGTAAATTTGCCCTTCAGATTTAACAGTGACATTGTTTTTAAGCCAAAACCTAGAACTAGATCTCAGAAAGCAAAGATCACTTGCCCTGGCTTCTCCTTCACCTGGTAAATCATTCCTAGCCTTGCTTCTTTTATGGTTTTTAAATAACAGAGGAGAGAAATTTCTTTCTTTTCTTTTTTTTTTTCATAGCTGAATCTGTCATGCCTGTATACACTTCATAGTCAGAGACTTTCATAGTCAGAGATATACAAAGAAAATTGGTTTCAGCACCATGTTATTTTAAAACAAATAAATAAATAGATAAATAAACAAACAAATGCATGTCTCTTCCTTCAAAGGAGATAAGGAGAAAACTTTTTATGATACTAAGCATATACAGTTGACTCTTAAACAACAGGGTTTGAACTGCACAGGTTAAATTATATATGAATTTTTTTTTTTAGAAATGCAGTATAATACTATAAATATATTTTCTCTTTTTTATGATTTTCTTAATAACATCTTTTCTCTAGCTTATCTTTTGTATGAATATAGTATATAATACATAAACATCCAAAATATGGTAACCAACTGTTTATGTGACCATTAAGGCTTCCCGTCAACAGTAGGCTATTAGAAATTAAATTTTAGGGGAGTTAAAAGTTATATGTGGATTTTTGGCACCCCTAACCCCCATGTTGTTTAAGGGTCAACTGTATTCAAATAACCATTAATATTTGAGCACAATTTAGAAACACCAAGAATGAGAATACCAAACACTACCAGTTACGCATTTAGGTAGTAGGCAAATGGCACTACAGATACCTAATCTAAGGTAAATTCACCTGACATGAGGCTCTTTAGTGTAGTCTCCAACTGGAAGGGAAAACTACTTTTCTCCTCTCTTCTTGATAATTCTGGTATCAGATATGTGGGGGTTTTCCTACACCAACAGTTCTCCAATTTCTCAGCTGACAATGACTGGGTGTCCTACTAATTGAACTTAATTCTGATACTATCTACCTGGAGATAGCTTCAGATCCCACTGGTTAGAGGCTCAGTCCCACATGACTGTTCCCATTGCAGATGCCAATCACAAGTCTAGGTCCTCACCAATACTTCTGACCAACCAGCAACAAATTGGGATTCCCACAATCCCCTCCTCAGGTTTGATAATTTGCTAGAATGGCTCACAGAACTCACAGAAACATTTAGTGATTTATTATAAAAGGATACAACCCAGAAACAGCTAGAGGGAAGAGATGCATAGGGCGAGGCTTAAGGAGAGAGGTGTGGAGATTCCCTGCCCTCTCTGAATGCACCACATTCTCCCATTTCCATGACCTAGAAGCTCATCAAATCCCATGGTTCAATACTTTTTATAGAGCTTAATCTCCAGTTTTCTCTGCCTGCACCTCCTTCCCAAGGGTTGGTGGGTGGGGCTGAGAACTCTACCTTCTAAACACTAGGTCTTTCTGGTGACCAACCCCATCCCAAGTCACCTCATTAGCATAAACTCAGATGTGCTCAAAAGGAGCTCCGTACAAATAACAAAAGACACTGCTGTCATTCAGAAAATCCCAAAGGTTTTAAGAGCTCTGTCCCATGAACCAGGGACAAGGACCAAATATATTTCTATACCATACCAACTCATCAGGATTCACAACTGGGAATCCCAAAGTAAAGATAGAGAACCATTTGTAAGTATGTTTTGGAAATGGAAACCAATAATAAAAGACAGAAAAAGTAATGGTCACCTCAGTAGGCAGAACAGTGGTATTTGTTGCTGGTGAATTAATAGGAGATAGATACGTAAGAGCCTATGTAGCCACTGTAGTGGTCAAAGATTTCTGCTGATGAGTAGTCAATGCTGAGTTTGTAGTCAAGTGGCTGTTTTCTTTTGTTTGCTACCATTTGTTGAACATAAAAAAAAATCTATCAACAAGTATTTATTGACCACCTATTTTATACAAGGCACTGTACTAAGTAGTGGGGATATACTGGCACTGGTGAATAAAACTAACATAATTTTTGTTCTTTGGATCAATCTTCAGCAGAAAAAATGGAAAAGAAACAAATATATTATGAATATGCTGAGTTATAGGAAGTAGAAACACAGAGTTCTGTGAAAGCATCACACACACACACACACACACACACACACACACACACCAAGCTTAGTCTGGAGGTTCCTGGAGGTTTCTATGAGAAAATTTAAACTAAAACTTGTAATTTTAATGAGGAATTTACCAGGCAAAGATGAGGAAGGGAGAGGAGGTACAAAAAACCTGACCCAGGAAAGGACTTAGAGCATTTGAAAAACTTGACAAAGGATAATCTAGCTGAAGATCATTGAACATGATGTGGAATAAATGATATGAGGTGAAGCTGAAGAAATACTTAATTGGCAGATTACAATGTAGGCAAAGGTTAAGATTTTTTCTTTATTTCAAAAACAATGGAAAGCCATTAAAGGGTTTAAAGTAGAGGTACCGTATAAGTAGGTTTTCAGTTTTAAAAGAACTTTTTGATGACTGTGTGTAGGATGACGTGGATCAAAAAAAGAAAAAGTATATAAAATTCTATAGTTCAGTCTGGAGGCAAAGTTGGCTTGCACAAGGGTGCAATGAGGGCAGATAAAAAGTTGAAGTTTTGATTTAAAGTATATTTATTTATTTATTTATTTTAAATTTTAATGTTTATTTATATTTGAAAGAGAGAGAGAAGAGAGAGAACGAGCAGGGGAGGGGCAGAGAAATAGACAGAGACAGAATCCGAAGCAGGCTCCAGGCTCTGAGCTGTCAGCACAGAGCCCAACGTGGGGCTCGAACTCACAAGCTGTGAGATCATGACCTGAGCCCAAGTCGGCTGCTCAACCAACTGAGCCACCCAGGCGCCCCAAAAGTATATTTAAAATATATTGTGAAAAACTTGATAATCAATTTGATATGGGGACAAGGAAATGATTATTAAAGATGACACCTGACTGTCTGGTTTGAGCAACTAGGAGGTTAGTAGTGTCATTCTCTAAAACAGGAGTAGAGGAAGAGGTGGTTGAGTGCGGGAGTCAGTGTGATATAAGGAGCTCAAGGAATATGGACATATTCCTATTGGGATACTGGTCACATGGATAGTCAAGTGGAGGGTTTGGGGGGTATTTTTTTAGTTTTTATTTAAATTCTCGTTAGTTAACATGTAGTGGAATACTCGTTTCAGGAATAGAATGTAGTGATTCATCATTGAGTGGAGGTATTCAATACACAGTGGCATAATCCAGTTTAAGACTCAAAAGAAAAGTCAAAGTCTGAAATGTCCTGTATGGATTTGTTGGAATGCATGTGTCTATGTATCTGTTGGTTGTACATGAGATTGTATAGAAAGAGAGTGTACCATGATAAAAGAAATAAGCAAAGGCCTAGCACTGAGCCCTAAATAAATAAATAAATAAATAAATAAAAGTGTATCCAAAGAGATAGAAGAAAACCTTTAAGACTGGAATCTTAGGCCCTGAGGAATGAGGTTGTTTCAAGAGAATTAGCACCATTTACCTTGTCAAAAATTACTGTGGTCAAATAATATGAGGCAGCAAAAAAATGCCCATTGAATTCAGTAACACAGAGGTTCTTCTTTGTGGCATACACCATGCAGGGTGCCTCACATCTAACTGTAATTCTCATAGTGCAGTAGGTTTTATTGCCATGGGGCTGATAAGGAAATAGCATCAGTGTTCAAGGTCACACATTAAGAAGTGGTGGGGGAAAACCTGAGGTTCAAACCTAAGTCTATAACACAGGAGAGATGGAGTCCTATGGTCATGCTCTGCACGACTTAGCCCTTTCCTGAATTAGTTTTGCTGTTTCTCTTGTTGCTATTTGTTTGTTTGTTTGTTTGCTTGCTTTAGCATTAAAATCAAGGGCACAGAACTAGATTCTGTTTATTCTGTTTTTGCTCTAGGTGGATGTAGTAGCCTTGCCTTTCCCACTAGATTTATGAGTTCGCTAAGGGCAAGCACCAGAGCATAGTGTAGGGGGGAAAGAAAATAGATTTTGCAACCTGACAGACCTGGGTCATAGTTTAAAAATTATAATGTCCATGAAGTGTCTAGTGGAGTGACAGGTACAGATGAGCCAAGTGTTGAATGGATGTGATTTTTATTATTTCTTTGTATCCCTCTTTGCCCAGTGTGCTTTACACAACAAGATGAAATATATATCAGATTTAATTCTTAGGATACTGTTAAGTGATAATAAATTCTTCATCCGTTAATTGTACCCATCATAATTGCTAATATAGTTTAGGAGTCAATCAACTCCTAACAAAAACTTGCTTACCCTGGGACTGAGAAGAGAATAGAAAATGAGATACTCTGCTTTCCCTTAACCCTGTGCAAATGCCACATTGGAAAACTAGACCCCTGAAAATCATGAGCTCCTCAAGGACAAGTTCTGTGATGTCTCTAAGCTGCCATTTCCATTGTACTTAATCTAGCACCAGGCACATGGTATTTACACAGTACTTACGAAAATAAGGTAAATAAATTGGATGTTGATGAGGAAGAGATTTCTTGCCCTCTAAAGACATTAGAAGTTTTCTTTCCTGAACTACAAAATGTCATGTGCTAACATGGCATTCTAACTCCTTAACTACTGCTCTAAGCTCTATTTGTAATATAGTTATATATCATTTATGTGCACATACAATACACTACATCTTACCACCCTTTAATGTCATGGGAGTTATATGATTTCAGAGGTTATGTCTGACCCATGAACAAGCTAAATAAAACTATTTCCTAGACTGAAGCCGGGCTTAATCAATATTTTCATCCCGATGACTCTTCAAGCTTAATATGTTGGAGTACTGTGTGAGAAAACTTATTTAAATGGCTCAATCACGCCCAAGTATGTGGGATTTATGTGGGACCAAAGGTAGACATTTAAAAACTCAATTATCAGTTTTCCCCTTTTCAAAGCTTTACAAGTATAGTAGCAACTGCATAATCCAAGTGTGTGCTCATGTTCTGTTATGTAGGCATTATAAGAATATAGTATTTTAAAGCTACTTGATTCTATGTTATCCTTCTGTTCTTTTCTGGAGGATTTGTTTACCTGTAATAGCTAGTTCTTTAACAGAGTGACAGTAGCCCTTCTGACTACTTCGGCCCCTTCTGACTGTGCGGAGTGTTAGGAAATATTGCTCCTCCTCTCCTTGTCCCATGCTCCTGCCACGCTGGTCTCTTAAACACTTTTGAATAGTCCAGTTCTACCACCTTCTCCAGACATATCACTTACCTCCCCACACACATTCTACTGTGGAAATTCCACTCCTTTCAAGGCTCAACTTCCAGACCACCCTCTCAAAAAATATACATGTAGCAGGTACTCGATAGAGGCTTGAGTTGAGTTTAATAACAGCAATTTTCCTCCTAAAGTAACCTCTCATGTACTACTATTTGGAATGAATAAATTTTGTCCATTAAATAGCTTTTTCTAGAACATAGATGTATATGGGTAAAGTGCAAGTGCATTGCAGGCATCACAGACAGCAATGTTTACAGGAATCAAGTAGTTAAATGAGTACAGTAGGCTTGGTACTCAGAATATGGATGGGGGTGTGCTGTGATAAAACTAGACAGCATGTGCTTATACATAGAAGCAGCCCCTGATATTTTTAGCTGCTTTTTGCAAGATTTTGTTCTGTCATTTTCTTAATGCTTAGAAATGTGCCTGGCACATAGTAGAACCTCAATAAATATTGTTGGATGAGTGACTGAATTAATGCTAAATGAGAACCCATTGCTTCCAGATATCCCAATTTCTCAATAAAGAAGAGAAACCCAACATTTCTGTTGGAAGCATTCTGAATTTTTAATTCTACTGACAAAGTCCATTATGATGAAAAGCCTGTTCTGACCAAATACAACTACAAGCTTAACCTGAGAGCCAGTAATTTACTATCCATCCTATATTTGTTTTTTTTTAAGAGGGCATTCATTTTTAATAAGTTTGTAAAGGGTATCAATTCAGATATTACTTCTAGCTTCTCTCCAGCTGGAGTCATGAAAAAAATACTAAAATAATAATAGAAAAGATAATGTGTAGGATAGATAGGAATTACATTTAACATTTTCTGAAACATTTTTATTTGGATTCTCACTTGATCCTTACAAGAGCTCAGTTAAATGGAAAGAAAGTAGCTTTCAACTCCATTTTACTGCTGTTGAATACATCCAGTCTTTCCACTGTTGCTCTGATTGAATGGTGATTATTTATTGACCCATTTTAAAAGCAGCCCCAAAGTTCGTGTAGTTCTCGTCTTTGTACATTTAGTCAAACTGACTGACCTCAGAGAACTCAGAGTGCAGTGCTTTTACCTGCTCAGTTGGTAGCTTGTAACTTGTCCATTTTGGGACGAGCTATTTCAGTGGGCTTCATAAAGGAGCCACCTGCCTGGACATTCAGGAAGGCTGGTTTCTTTAGATACGATGCTGCATAAAGCAACCTGAAAAGAACATCATAAAGCATGTCCTGATTGTTGCTTTTCTCACGGCCTCATCTGGAAAATGTGTCTGCCTGCCAAATACAGCAGTCTCAGGAAATCAAAATAGAAACGGGAAACAAAGGAAATTAGAGACAAATTTATTTTCAGAGTGCGTCCTTGTCCTGTGAAGAGCAAAAGAATGCTGCATCTGTTTGAGGTCATTACCTAGACATTATAGGTAACAATCCTCAATTCAAACATGTCCAAGCATGTGTGGTTAGTCTGCTGTCAAATCTGGAATGAAAGACCTAATATCAGCAGATAGGCATCATATAAAAGTGGGTGACTTTTCGCTCCTTATTAAACCTTCATTTGGTTTCAGTTGTCTCAGGCTGCCAGGGAAATCGTCTGTACCTTCAAGACTTAGAAGTACTAGGGCCCAAACAATCCATTTTTTGGTTTATAATATAAAGAGATAAGAATCCCAGACAGTTGGTATGGAATGGATGAATAAATGAGTTTCAATACACCACCTATTCCTCCTGTTCCCCCACCAGGTATACCACACACGCACACACACACACACACACACACACACACACACGCACATACACACACACACAGACATTCATTAATTCCACTGTATCTAATAAAAAGTGTTCATTGGAGCTGAAAATGCATATAATCTTAGGAAATAAGAATTTTCCTAAATTCACAAAGTTAAATTTAGCAATCAAGGTGCATATGACACTTGGATTAAGATGGGTTTATTAGGTTCTTTGACATTTTTAAAACTTGTATGGGCTAGACATCATCTGTGCTGCTGGCTAGTTGGGGTATCCCAGCCAATGAAATAGTGTAACTTTATCTTTAAGCCTAGGACTAGGAACTATACCAGTCCATACCACTATATAGGTAAAGAAATATTTGTATTTAATAATAATTGCTTAAAATCATGCAAAAATAAAGTAGCTAATGTGCCTCATAAAATAAGATACCTAAATTTAAGTTAAATGGGTCATACGTATAATTTTTCAGTGTCTGCTCCAATACATTTGCCACTGAAAACTCATGTGTAATTTTCAAGTAAATAATGCCTTTCCATTTATTACTGATCTTACTATGTTGGTCACTAAATCCACGCTTCTCATGTAATCATCAGCCTCTGTTCAGGCCTGTCTATTGCTAAAATACAGAATTCAGCCACAGTGCACACAAGGTAAGAAGTAGAACATCAGGATAAAGTGCAGATGATACTTCTCTGAGGTGTTGCAGACCCACCACATGCCTCTAAATCTTTTTCCAGTGACCAAACCAAAATCTTTTCCTTTCCTGGCATCTGCAAGGCCTGGGAAATCCAAATCGATCAAGCAAAATGTAATAAATAAAAATGAATACACATTCATGCCTTTATTCATTCCACACAGTCTTGAGGACCTGTGATATGTCTGATAATGTGGTATATGACAGACACAAGATAAAAAAAAGCTGGGAGATGGTGGCTAGGACACAGTATGGCGAAGGTGTGCCAGATGGAGCAGGCAATAAGAATAAAGGCAAAGGGGCACGACAGAATGTTAACAGAGTTGTGGTCATTCATGAAGACAGAAAAAATGGGGTACAAAAAGAAAAAGAAATGAGAAAAGACAATAAAAACTCAATTTAGGAATTTGATTTTTACACTGAAAGTTTAGAGCATGCAGAACATCCCTCGGTCAACAGCAGAGAATACTTATTCTGAAACTACTTGCTAGAAATTGTGTTTTGTAATGTCTGGCATTCCTGCCAAATGCTTACTGGGACAATATTTTAAAAATTGTCATAGGGATGTAGGCATATATTGTGAAAGATCTTCATGAGATTCTTATTCACCATACCCTCTTCCCAAGAAGAGAAAAAATAGTGAAATAGTATAATGGATATATTAATCATTCATTTGTTAAGCTTCATCTCTATATTAAGCCAGGTTACCAAGAAGCTTTTAAGCATCATCATGCATTTTAACTCCTCCTGTAGGTAGCATGATACCCTGGCCTTTCTCCAAGGCTAATATGGGAAATAATCATATATGGGAACATCTCTGCATTGTTCAAACTATTAACAACAGGTGTATTCTCTATTATATTGTCCAAAATGATTAATATCTATGTTTTCACACATATATGTGTTTTTTCTCCAAGTTCTTTGATTACCTGTGAAAATTACATAACTGCAGTGTTTACCTCTTTATTGTGGAAGATGAAAGCCCAGAGCTAAGTTTTGATTTACATGAACATAGAGTTGTTTCCATATTAGTTGTGTGATTTAGAGCAAATTAGTTAAACTCTGAGCATCAATTCTCTCATCTATAAAATGGGAATAATAATGATAATATTAATGACAAAAACAAGAAATAATAGCACCTGTTTTACTGCCTGAGATAACTTACTTTTTTAAAATTCTGGTAAAACAGTGTAATATGTATCTATATGTGACTATTTAAATTAAATGTAAATTATTCCCTAGTATTTGAAAAGCTCTGATCAAGAATCCGTATTCCAAGGTAAACACTTCAAATATTATTAATGAAACTACACCAGAAAGTTTGCCAATAAGTATGAAGGATGTTAGAAATCTATGTAGTGAAATGACAGATGTTTAAAGTTCGCTGTTGCCTGGAAAGACGATAAGGACATCACTGCCCTTTCCTAAGCAAGTATTAGAATTCAAAAAGCCCAACAGCTCAATACTTTCAAAAATGTGTTTCAGGTCTGAACAACCATGTAGTACTATGTCATTCCCATTTCATGGAATATTTTGTTGCCTGACCCAGCTCAAAAATTGGCTGGTCCTTCCATTGCAGCAAATGCCTAGAATGTAAAAGAAAAGGAAAATTCATTCACAGTTTTTTCCTAAAGATTCTCAGGACAGAGAGAAGCCTCCCTTGAACTTACAAGAAAAGGATGTATGATGTTTGTGTCTGCTTGCCAATCAATCCTTGTAAAAGAATTTGGTGTAAGATTTGCTGTTATTGTAATAAACACCTGGTAGCCTGGAGATCTATAGAACTCGACTTGCCTTAGATTACTAGGCTAAAGATATTTACGAAACAAGGACACAATTGAAGGTGATGTCATATCTAGCCTTATGGTAGACTTATAGAGCAATAGGTAGACTTTTTAAAGCAATATGTGATAAGAAAATGTTCTAAAACTAAATTTAGGCAAAATAAAATTAGTCAAATTTAAACAAAAAAATTAAGCAGGAAGCTAAATATGTAGCAACAAATAGATTTAAATGTATCACAAGTAGTTGTTTTTAAGTGTGTATCTTTTGATTTAGCAATTCTACTTCTAGAACTTTTATATGAGAAAATATTATGATAATATAAAAAAATGAAATACAGGAAAGATCACTGTTATAGTTTTCACAACAGGGAAATCTAGTAATGTCCTATTACTTTCAACAGGTTATTATTTAGTAAACTATAGTACATCTATACAATGTAATAATTTCCACCATTACAATGATAATATAAAACTATATTATTGACACATAAAGATGTCTATAATATACATTAGATGAAAAAACATATTACAAAAAAACAGTGAAATAGCATCATTGTATTTTTCTTAAAATATATATGTATAGAAAAAAATCTTGAATGATGTACACTAAAATATTCGAAAAGGATATATCTAGAAAATGTAATTAGGGGATAACTTTATTATTCTTCTTATAATTTTGCATGTTTTACTAATGAGATGCCTAGAAATATATATATATATATATATATATATATATATATATGTGTGTGTGTGTGTGTGTGTGTGTGTATAAAAGCAGAAAAAAATAAAGGCAAACTTATTTCTATCTCAGATCATAGTACTAGAAAACCACCTTGTGCAGTCAGGCTAACAAAATCACTTGGGTCACTTGGGTCACTCTCACTCACAAACTCAGGTTTGCTGATGAGCTGTGTTTCTTAATGACTCAAGGAACTTCCAGCCCTTTGTACTTATTCAATTTCTGATTTTGATAGTGTTGAAATGATCTGCACTAGAGAATTTAGAAATTCTTTCCATTCTTGAAGGTATCAGTTGGTCTTTTTAAGTTACTTTTACTGTCTTACTATTCAGACTTCAAAAGTATTTACTTTTTATCCCCCACCTTTGTTTCTTGTTTCTTGTTAAGTTATTCTAACATGCTTATTATCAAACTGTTCCAGATTCTCTTAAAATAACCAACAATGGATGAAGACCTCCATAGTGTATATGACAAACGATAAAGGATATCTTCTTCAAACTTCCTTAAATCTTTGAACTAATTTTGAAGTATCTTTTGCACAGAAACAAACATGTTCTGCCATATATTCAACATATCCCATCTGCTATCTATTTATATGCTAATCTGGAGGCTCCCAGATGAGTTCAAGACAAAACATTTCTATTAATGGTTTGGCTTCCTCTTTGTATTTCCTCTAAGATATCACTTAACTTGTGTTTATGGTAATAATAAAAAGTGCTGAGAAATCCCCAGTAAAATGATTGATTCAGAAATGGATTACCAATGGATGCTGAAACCATTATATGAAAGTTTAGGTTGTTAACAGAGTAATAGTAAAGTTTCAAAATATTACCTTATAGATTACTTGTTAATTACAACTGGGAAAACTTACCTTTACTATAGAAAATCTGGTGGAAACCACTAACCAAGACATCAAATTTAACTTCATTAGTAGTGGGAGAAGCTGATATTATGTGCATTATGAAGTAATATGAAGTGCAAATTATTGCCTAGAGAGTATTTTTGTCAACACTGTTTAATTTAAGGGGTGCCTGTGTGGCTCAGTTGGTTGGTTAAGCATCTGACTCTTGATTTTGGCTCAGGTCATAATCTTATAGTTCATGAGATCAAGCCCTGCGTTGGGCTCAGGGCTGACAGCATGGAGCCTGCTTGGGATTCTCTCTCTCTCTGTCTCTCTGTCTGTCTCTCTCTCTCTCTGCCCCTCCCCCACTCAAAATGAATGAATAAATTTAAAATATATATATTGTTTAACATATCTAACCAAGCCTTTAGATCTAACTTTCAATTCACAGGAAATGCAGAGGACAGAGAAACAGGTTACTTAACATCAGGAAGAAACAATATGAGAAATCCAGATTGTAGGCCATTCTACAAAAAACTACCCTGATGTTTTCAAAAAGTCAATGTAATGAGGGGAAAAAAAGTGGTGGGGAGAATGCTTTAGACATAACAAAACAAACAAAAGCAATATGGGAAGATTTATTGGATCTTGGTCTGAAAAAAAATAGCTATAGTAGATATTTTAGGGACAATTGACAGTATTTGAATGTGAATCAGATATTGAATAATATTGCAGAATTGCTAAATTTTTAAGTGTGATAATGATGTATTATGGCTACAAAGGAAAATATGCTTATATTTAGGAGACAAATACTGAATTATTCATGGGAAAGACATGTTCCTCCCAGAATGAGAAGAGAGCAAGAGAGAGAGCACGTAAATGTGGCAAAATATTAATACTTGTTGAATTTAGATGATAAACATATGAGTATTCTGTTTGAAATTTTTCATAATCAAATGGGGGATAAGGGAAGGTTAAAACAACAAAAAAGGAGATAAGCCCTTTATATGAATATTTGGCATTCTGCTTGCACTTGCAAACACATGTCGTAAAGATAGGATATTTAGAATTGTCCTTGCATGGTTCTTTTCTTCTAAAACTGCTTCAGAGAAAATAGTTTGAATACTCTTGTAAGACTGGCCCTGGCTCGAGGGATTTATGGATTTTTTTCAGTCTGTTTATAACCTCCTGGAAAGCTTCTGGAACCTTTTGGATTAATCATCAATAAACATTTACTAAGCACTTCCCAGAGATCAAGGCACTCTACTAGTCACAGTGGGCTTAATAGTGTTCAGAGTGGACTCAGTCACTGTGCCTCAGGTGTCAGCAAAATGATTCTGTTCTTTATCTAGTAATGAGATTATTTTAAGTGATCTCAACTGGGAAATTCAATCTAACAAATGACTGAATATGTCCCAGGTATAAGACTCAGTGCTGTCTGCCAAGAGAGTGGATGAGCTTGCTTAAATTTAGGACACAGAGGTTGAGAGAACTGTAGGGAATGTTAACTAAGTGTGGGATTCAAAAATCTACTAGGAGCACTCTATCTTTTGGCAGATAAATTAGACTTAACCTTTACTCCATGATTTTTGGAAAGTCCAGGGCCCTCCCCAAGGTTGTTGTGAATTCCTGGGTGCTATAGATTCTCATGGTCATCTCAGACTCTGCTCATCTGATGGTGAATTAATTCGGTTCTTATTCTATCCATGGCAGCTCAGTCCCCACTCCTTGACTCCTTGATTCTCATATGAAAACAAGGATTTTATATACTTATTAGAATTTTCTCAGAGATCATGTGGTCAGATATGTTGCCAGGTAGATTGGGGAGACCCTTAGGCCCTGAGGCTTCCATCCAGCCCATCCCCAGGATGCAACCAAAGGCTCTTGGTCTCCTCTCAAGAAAGAATTCAGGGATAGACCAGACACAATGGTTGAGTGGTACAAATAGGAAAGTTTATTAAAATGAGATGTAAGAGTGAGTGAACCCAAAGGAGACCTCAAACCCAAACCCAAGGGTTTGGGTCTCTCTCTTTTATTGACAATTGTTAACTAGGGGGTAGAGTATTTATTACTTGGGGGAGGGGATTTCTTTGAGACCAGGGTTTCATCCTTTTTCTTCCTTACTTGATCAGGGTCTCTGATCTTCTTTGCCTTGGGCCTGTCTAGTTTGATCTGGCTTCTAGTGGCTTTGCTTTTGGAGTGCTGCCAGGACAGGTCTCTAACTTCTCCCAATAGCTAGCCATGACCCTTTGCTGGCCTCCAGGAATCCTGTTAAAGTCAAGAAATGCCTACTCTAACATTAATTTATGCAGGAAAGGGTCATATGTAAAACAAAGAAAAAGCAGCCAAGAAGTTAAAACCTGCACAGGTCATAAAAAATTGTAGATTCTATCCTGTTTCCTTATCTTCAAGTTGAGCCTCTCTGGGAAAATGTCTTTCTAACCTTTAACATCTAAATTTCCAATGACCTTCTAGGAAACTCCATCCATTTAATCTCTCCTTCAGGACCCATCCCCCTTTCCCCAACAGTGAAAGTTCCAAGTCTAGGAAATTCAGTGTAAATCCATGCTATAGGTCACCTGGCAATCACTTTTTAGAGGGTTTTGTCCTTTGAATTAAAAACAATGTTTACTTTTTGGGGGAGACATGTGGAGAAGTGTTTTTCTAGGGTTCCTAGACCCAATTCCAAACTGGGAGACAGAGATTCCCCCACCCCACCAGACGCACCAGCAGGCATCAGATTCCACAGGTTAAGGGTTCAGTACTATGAGACTGCCTTCCCCACTCTCCATTTCAGATACCAATGAGGCAAACTTCAGGCTGTTTCCTGTGCTTCTAACAGACTGGCTGTAGATCAGAGGTTCCCAGGACCTCCTCCTAAGGTTTGATCAATTTTCTAGAGCAGCTCACAGAACTTAGAGAAGCATTTACTTACTAGATCACCAGTTTATTGTGGAAGGATATAACTCAGGAACAGCCAGATGGAAAAAATGCATAGGGCAAGGTATGTAGTAAGGGCATTGGAGCTTCCATGTCCCCTTCAGGTACTCCAGTCTCCCTGTATCTCCACATGCTCATCAACCCCCAAGATTTCCAAATCCTGTCCTTTCAGGTTTTTATGGAAGCTTCATTATATAGGCGTGCTTGATTAAATCATTGGCCACTGGGGATAGATTCAACCTCCAGCCCTTCTCCCCCTCCTCAAAGGTAAGGAAGGGTGTGGGACTGAAAGCTCCAACCCTCTAATCAAAAGTTTGGTTTTCCTGACAACCATCCCCCCACACTTAGGTTACCCAGGAGCTAATTTATAAAAGCCACATCATTAACATAATAGAAGACACCTTTATTGCTCTTATGGCAGAAAATTCCAAGTGTGTTAGTAGCTGTGAGCCAGGAGCCTTGGCAAACCAAATGCATATGTGAAATAAAGTTTGGCCATCTGAATAACAAAATATATATTTCTTATACATCATAAAACTGCAGGCACCAAAGAGATAGGGAAAGAGGCCTTGGTACTCCCAATTAGGCCAAATAGTATCTGTTGAATAAGATCTCCTAGTCTAGTCCCCCTGAGACTCTTCCCTCCAGGGTAACCTGAAAACATTGTTAATTACTGTTCTCACCATGAGATCTAATTCACATACTTCCCAAAGATAAACAAGTTTTTGGAGGCAGATTGTCAAGTCCCAAGAGAGAAAACCTTTCCCTGCCTGCCTCCTTCTTTTTTTTTTTTTTAATTTTTTAATGTTTATTTATTTATTTTTTATTTTTTTTAATGTTTATTTATTTTTGGCAGAGAGAGAGAGAGAGAGACAGAACATGAGCAGAGGAGGGGCAGAGAGAGAGAGGGAGACACAGAATACGAAGCAGGCTTCAGGCTCTGAGCTGTCAGCACAGAGCCCAAAGCGGGGCTCAAACTCACAGACCGTGAGATCATGACCTGAGCTGAAGTCAGATGCTTAACCAACTGAGCCACCCAGGTGCCCCTCCCTGCCTGCCTTCTTAATTAGCAAGGCCATCTTTCTCACAATGGAATGAATGGATCTTGTTATCACACAAAACAGTGATATTTTTTTAAATCTCTGCCCCACGATACCAGTCATGTGTGTGTGCATGTGCATGCACAACACGTGCATATATGCGCGTGCACACACACACACACACACACCTCTTATTTGAGCCTTTTTAAGAATTCGAAACAGACCTGGTTCTTAGTAGGTTCTTAGGCAAGGCCTTCCTTCTCCTCAATTTTGATCTTGAAGGTGAAGGAAGAGGACAAACTATATTTTATTGTAACCATGAGACCAAGAAGGAATGGTTGTAGTTAAAAGAAATCAGAAATCAGAGAGTAACAGACTAAGCAGTCAACATACTAAGAAGAAAATTAAAAAGACCATTTTAGAAAATGGTGGATGGGAAAGCCAATTTGCAAAACATTAAGGAGTGAAGAGAACATGAGGAGTTGGTGAGATAAAAACCAACAGCATTTTTACAAAATCTAAGGGTAAAGCTGAAAACAATGGGAAAGCAGCATGGCCCATGTTTGGTTATCCATTCAATGCTTTCATGTATACAAAGCAATGTACTTAGCCAAGTAAATAAATAGATCATTTGGGGAATCTTTATAATTTAAATTATATCTGCATTTGAGGCTTTGAGGATGAAAAATCTATATTCCTTTGTAAACCTGAATGAAATATACTGTCCCCTTCCTGACCTGTACTGAGAGGCTGAGAAACCAGCCCTACCTACAGTGAATGCCCAACATGATATTACACAAAGAGACTGAGGCGTGTGAAGTACTAAGAGAAACCTGATTATCCTAATATTTCCACACGGCCCCCAAGGAGGCTGCAGTTTCTAAGTAAATGACTTGAAGCTACATGGTGTGGGCCCCAGCAATTCTGAGGAAACACTCTTATGCCACCAGGGGTGTGAACACTGGATCAATTTATCATACACAGTGAAAAGCTACCTGACCAGTTGTGATATAGCTGGGTACCCAGATGAAAGCAAAAGCCAGGGTCTGTCTGATCCTGCCTTCCCAACTATCACACAAATTCTCTGAAGGGTATCCAAGAGAGATCCAGGGCGGTGCCCTTCTACTGTTTTCCTGGAGTGGATGGCACCTTCCCTGCAAGAGCCTGCTATTTATTCTTTCTTTTTAGAAGCAATTGTACCTACTTCTGATACAGAAAAAGGCAATTTAGAGTTCTGCCAAAGTTCTGAGATTATTAAAATCATTTCCCTAATGTCTTTATTATAATAGCTATCATTCTGATCGTCCCACATGTAACATTATTGTTTCTTAAGATTTCTAATGCATCTTAATCAGACATTGCATTTCCTAAGTTAACCATTTTTGAGGCAATTTCATACAGATTATATTTCTCAGAACGTTTATTTTAAATCATTTATTAAATAAATGTCTGAAAATGCTGAGTGAATGAGGTAAATTTTTTTTTTTTGACAAATAAAATCGTGAGCAGTTAGCTAGAACATGCAATAGGATTGTTTTCTGTTACATCCTAATGATAAGCAGGTGACATGGGGTGTTACATGTGTTTCAAGGTAAACAGTGTTAACCATGCTTGGAGAAGGCTGGTAGTTGCCTAGAGAATATGTGGCTTACAGCAAATATTTTTCTCTCAGCGGGTTTTAATGATTTCTATTAATAACCCAATTTCATTATTTCACTCTAGTTCTAGGTACATGGGTTTAAAGTTCTAACAGTCTTGACTTTTAAAAGCATATTCTGTCACTTCCAGATCTTCTGTGGAATAGAATGATGTTCAAAATATGCACTCATCACTGTGGTCATTTGATGCGTTAGTTTCATTTAGAATAAAAATTAAAGTTTATCTAAGTGCTAAGTATGTAGCCAAAAAATTACAGAACATAAACTATTTTGAGTAAGTAGTTCTGAAATATTTTAAATTAATAGCTTCTGAAAAAGCCATTTCTAAGATTCAGCTCTAGATTAAATCTGGTGAAATAAACTGTTACTGTATCATTGAAAGTTGAAAGTCAATAAAGTGAAAAGTGACTATTATTTAAAAACCATTGTTTTTAAAATTTAAAATTCTACCCTTCTGTTTTCTTGCCACACATAGCTTAGCTTCTATTCTAATATGTTTGACACTATACACACATGTAGAGGGCTTTGATCTCTGCTAAATCTTGAATTCCAAAAATTGCAAGATTGGGACAGTCTTCAACTACTGAATATTTTGCAGCACACAGGATTATAGCAGATGTCTGTAAGCTACAAAAATATATGTCCAGTGTTTTGGTGGGATGGATGTTCACATTAATATTCAGAACAAGAAAACAAAGGCACATAGAAATACATATTGTATTATTGGTGTTTGTTACCTTCACTTTCCAGCTAGTTCAGGAAGGTACCAACTCAAATGAAGACTGAAGTCTGCCTTCATGAACCTGTTTTTATGTGTCTCGGTATTATAAAACTTGGTCATAGAATTGTGACACCACAAAGCCAGATAAGATACAGGGAAATTTTTGCACGTTTTGGAAAACTTTGCAACATTATTCTGACAGTAAAAATTACCCCAATATAATAAAACACACCAAGAACAGACCATCTGGCTCAAAGGAAGTTGGGAGGGGATTCTACTAGAGGCAGAAAAGATACACGGACATTTTTCATTTGGTCCAGGAGAAACAACTCAGTTTACTATGAATAAACTAGCTCTCTTCCATTTAAAACAATGTCTGGTCCAGGCAGGTCTGCGTAGCAGCTTTGCATGAGACTTTAGGGCAAGGAGTTGGGATCCTGTGTTAGGCTGAGCTCTTTAGGCTTCTTAACTATCTCTAGAGCCAGATACTACCAAAGAGGGGCAATCATTCGTAATTGTAATAGCACCTAGCGGCCATTTTGGCCCTGGCTCAGACTTCCCACTAGCATAGCTTACAGTGATCTATCCCTGCAATTATCTTACTGTGCAACTGCATGCCTGAGAATTAAATTGAATACACATTATTGTGTATTAAGTTACTGCTTTTCGAGTCTTGGTGAGAGGTTTGTGTGTTTTTGGTTTTTTTTCAAACTTATTCAGTGCACACAAACTATGAAAAGAAAATAGTAGGAGTTTTCACCTAAAAATACTCTTAACTTTCTGGCCCAATGAAAAATCTAGTTAAATTTTACTGGAAAGGGCCGGATCAATTGTACACTCATTCAGTGTTTGCCTTATGTCAGCTCTCAGTCAAGTTCCAGGTACTGTGTGGCAAAGGAAACAGTCTCGGCCTCGTGAGGGTTAGAGTTTAGTCATACCATTCTGTGAATGGTGTTAAGAACATTATAATCAATGCTTGAAGATCCACTTGCTTTCTATCATGAAAGCACTCTTCAATCAATGCCCTGCCCCCAGTGCTATTATCCTCTGATTTCATCTTACTTAAAAAGTGTGTGTGTGTGTGTGTGTGTGTGTGTGTGTGTGTGTGTGTGATTCTAGTTTATCTTATCAACAGTGGAACCAGTTTTCCCCTATTGAACCTGGGGGCTCACTGGGGAAATATGCTTTTTTGCTCTTCTTCATTCCCTATCAGAATGGAATGCATTTGTATTCTCATATGAAAAGAAGAGACAAATCTCAAGGTTAGAGCTCTAATCTTTCCTTTTCATCATTGATTTACTCAATACTAGGAAAATTAGTACAAAGTGGTCATAAATTTGTTTTTACTCTTAATGTAATAGCATTTTATTCATAGTAACTTAATAAATGTCTGGTAATTGTATTCATATAAAGCTTACCATTATGTGTCCAGCAATTATTAGTTAGTAGGAGGTAAGAGGATGAGTAACATATAGTCCCTGCCCTCTGAGTGCCTAAAGTTATGAAAATGTTGTCATTAACACTAGAAAGGATTCAAGGCCTTTACTAGAAAAAGTAAAATTAAAGAAAACTACAGAAATTTATGTTTCATTCCATTTTCTTTAAGGAAATGTTTCAGAAATTGTTCCAAGGTCAATTATACATTAATACATTCCATGAGAAAAGAAGCTAATGATAGGTTGAATTTAGGTTATATTCCTATGTATACAACAGATATGCAGCAAAGTTAAACAGGTAGCTTTACTGCAGGGCTTAGTACACTGACTGTTTAAAAGGGGCTAATGTACTAGATTTCCCAACTAATTTAACTCTAGAATCTTGTTTTTCTAGAATACTTATTAACTTTAGTCCCACAGAACACAATGTGTTCCACTAAACACAGTTTGGAAAACACTGCTTTAAGTTTTATTTTTTTGAATAATACCTCCTGGAATATATTTCTGTGTAATCTAAAAGAAAATGAAATATACCGACAAGCAAAACATAAAAATTTATAAACAAATATGAACTATACAATGCCCTAAGGCTATTTAAAAATAACACTTTAATATTAAGAATGAAAACATTATTTTGTAGTTAAGAAGATCAGTTTAGGAGTCTAGGTTTTCATCTAGACTCTACCTAACTTACTTGTCATATGACCTTGGGAAAGCAATATCGACTCTGAACCTTAGTTTTTTCATTGATTCTATGGGAATACTATCTATTTTGGCAACCTTGCTGGATCATTGGAATTCTCAAATGAGGTCATGGATATGAAGCAACTTTAAAAACTCTTACATGGAAGGACTATTTTTATGCTTTACCAGAAATACTATGTGTCAGTTAATGCCCTAGGATAACAGAAGACTGTTACACATAACGAATCGTACAGACATGTTAATTTTGACATTTTTGGGTGTAAGAAAATACATATACTTCTGAATTATTTCAGCTATCTTACATCTGGGGGAACTTAAATGTTGAAAAGTAAATGATTCCCTCTGGTCTTCATGGGCAGAAAGGGGTAATACCAGCTCCTGATTTCTAGAAAGACAAAAATAGGTTTTATTTGTACATAGGGTGTCCAAACTATTGTGGAAACCATTCATCTGGTCACATTTGGTCAAGTGTCATTCTACTTGTTAACACTGTTAGCATAGAAGAAATTGATCACTCCAGTTGCACTACTAATCCATTTGACTCACAGTCAGAATCGGCACTATGTTCTAACTATTCTATTAATCATCCCAAACACTAGTAAGTTTTCGGTCCCCTAAAATCTAGCATAATGCTTAAGATAAGCTATAAATAACTTGGCATTTGGGTATATTAAATAGTCTAACAGCAAGTTTGGTCTCAGTAGAATGTATATATATGGCATTTATGTGAAATTTGGCATAGAAACTTAGTCTCCAATGTTCTCTTGGTAAGTAAATTCAAGTTACTAGGAAAAAATGTTGATTGTCAAAATTCATGCAAACTTTTTTAATAAGGTTGCTTTTTGTCTTCTCAAGACATAATTCTAGTTGTAATTTAAAATGAATGATACCATTGTTTTAAAGTTATAATTTATTCTACATTTACTACTATTAGTACTTCCTACTACTCTTGAACTAAGATTTACTTCATTCTACATATAATTCTAAATGTTTTTTAAAATAATGAGTATATTGCTTCAAATATCTATTTTTAGTTCCTTATTTTTGGCTGTTCACAAAAAGACAAATAGGGAGGGCAGGGTGCTAAATGTAAAAAAAAAAAAAATTAAATCATCTGGTTGATCAGTTAATTCCAGGCAGTAAATTTGAAACAGACATTTTTGTTTGTTTATTTGAATTTAATTCTCTAGTTATTTTATAATTATGGCTAAAGAGTATGTAGGCTAAATATATTTTAATACCTAGTTTCAAATCTTTGTGCAGAAAACCCAGATTCTATGTTCTACTGATATTATTGTATATTGCTTGGTCAATATCTACATGCTAGATACTTTTTTTTTTATTTAATTTTTTTAAATTTACATCCAAATTAGTTAGCATATAGTGCAACAATGATTTCAGGACTAGATTCTTTAATGCCCTTTACCCATTTAGCTCATCCCCCCCTCCCATAACCCTCCAGTAACCCTCTGTTTGTTCTCCATATTTAAGAGTCTCTTATGTTTTGTCCCCCTCCCTGTTTTTATATTACTTTTGTTTCCCTTCCCTTATGTTCATCTATTTTGTCTCTTAAAGTCCTCCTATGAGTGAAGTCATATGATATTTGTCTTTCTCTGACTGACTAATTTCACTTAGCATAATACTCTCCAGTTCCATCCATGTAGTTGCAAATAGCAAGATTTCATTCTTTTTGATTGCTGAGTAATACTCCATAGTGTGTTTGTGTGTGTGTGTGTGTGTGTGTGTGTGTGTGTGTGTATACCACATCTTCTTTACCCATTCATCCATTGATTGCCATTTGGGCTCTTTCCATACTTTGGCTATTGTTGATAGTGCTGCTACAAACATGGGGGTGCATATGTCCCTTTGAAACAGCACACCTGTATCCCTTGGATAAATGCCTAGTAGTGCAATTGCTGGGTCGTAGGGTAGTTCTATGTTTAGTTTTTTGAGGAACCTCCATACTGTTTTCCAGAGTGGCTATACCAGCTTGCATTCCCACCAACAGTGCAAAAGACATCCTCTTTCTCCGCATCCTTGCCAACATCTGTTGTTGCCTGAGTTGTTAATGTTAGCCATTCTGACAGGTGTAAGGTGGTATCTCATTGTGGTTTTGATTTGTATTTCCCTGATGATGAGTGAGGTTGAGCATTTTTCATGTGTCGGTTGGCCACCTGGATATTTTTTTAATTAATAAACTTTATTTTTTTAGAACAGTTTAAGATTCCCAACAAAATCCAACAGAAAGTACAGAGGGTGCCCATTAATCCTTGTCTCCACACATGTACAACCTCCCCACTATCAACAACCTGCACCAGAGTGGTACATTTGTTACAATTGATTACCATACTTTGACACATCATTATTGTCCTAAGTCCATAGTTTACATTAAGGATAACTCTTGGCGTTGTGCTTTGTATGGCTTTGGACGAATGTATGGTGACATGTATCTACATTGTATTATCATATACAATAGTTTCACTGTCACCGAAGTATTCTGTGCTGTGCTTTCCTAATCCCTGGCAACCACTGTTTTACTGTGTCCATAATTTTGCCTTTTTCAGACTGTCACACAGTGAGAATTATAGGTGTGGAAAACTTTTCTTCCCTTCTAGATTCTTTGGCTGGTCTAGTAATTAAATGGACATAAAACAGGTTAACAAGAGAAGAAAAAATTTCATATGTATGAGAGCCTCAAAGAATGAGGTTCCAAGAAGTGACCAAAGCAGGCAACTTTTATATCTTTTAGGCAAAGAAAAAAAAATGTGAAGAATTGACAAGTCAAAGAGGTTTGGGCTTAAGACAGTATATTAGTGAGGAAGTAACAAAGTTTGTTTATACAGCCTTCTCGGCCTTGAATTCCCTATCTCTGGCATTAAGTATGCCTTTTCCTCTCCTGTTATAGGGAGGATACCTTCACATGGGAGATTTATTTTCTACTTTCAGGAGAGACAAAGGACAGTCAGAGTGTCCTTCTTGCACCAACTATTTCTCAATTATGAAAATAATCAGAGGTGCCTGGGTGGCTTAGTCCATTAAGCATCTGACTCAGCTCAGGTCATGATCTCACAGTTCACAAGTTCAAGCCCCACATCAGGCTCTGTGCTGACAGCTCAGAGCCTGGAGCCTGCTTCAGATTCTGTGTCTCCCTCTCTCTCTGCCCCTCCCTTGCTCTCTCTCTCTCTTAAAAATAAATATTTAAAAAAAAAATAAAAAATATAATAAAATAATCAATAGGCCAAAGTGGCATATTTGGGGTGGCATATTCTGCTCCCCTTCAGAATCATAAAGAAATGTGGCCTTTTCAGATTGGCTTCTTTAATTTAGTAATATGCATTTAAGTTTCTTCCATATCTTTTCATTTCATGGCTTGATAGCTCATTTCTTTTTAGCATTATCTAATATTCCATTATCTGCATGCACCACAGTTTATTTATCTGTTCTCCTCTGAAAGACATCTTGGTTGCTTCCAAGTTTTGGCAATTATGAATAATGCTGCTATAAATACCTGTGTGCAGTATTTTTGTGGACATGTTTTCATTCAACTTTGGTAAATATCAAGGAGCACAATTAATGGATTGTATGAGAAGATTAGTTTCATTTTGTAAGAAACTGTAACACTGTGCTCCAAAGTGGCTTACCATTTTGCATAAGCAATGAATGGTGTTGATCCACATCATTGCCAGCCTGTGGTGTTGTCAATGTTTCAGATTTTGGCTATTCTAATGAGTGTATAATGGTATCTCATTGTTGTTGTAATGTACAAATCTCTGATCTTTTCATATGCTCACTTGTCATCTATAGATCTTCTTTAGCTCTTCAGAACTTTTGTCTGTTTTTTAGATTGTGTTGTTTGTTTTCTTACTGTTGAACTTTGTGTTCCTTTTTATATTTTGGATAACAGTCCTTTATCAGATATGTCTTTTACAAATATTTTCTCCTAGTCTCTGGTTTGTCTTCTTCTATTGACCAGATACTTTTCTTTTGTGGAAATATTAGCTATATCTCTAAGGTGATTTGTCATAAATTATTTATTTTATTCAATTTTAAACAGATTTGATTTTGGACAGACAAGATTTATTATAAGACTGTAAACATCAAATTGATCCATGTGTTTTTTTTTTTTACCAGATGAATTTATATGTTAAATTGACTATTCCTAACATATTTTCCAGATTTATTTTAGACATATTCATTGACTAGAGTTAGCTTTAAGTTAATATTTTGTAAGGGACCCATCATTTCTTTCACACAGAACTTAAGCATTAAATAAATTAATCTTTACACTTCAAGTTCCATGTTTTATATAGGTAGTAGTAAACTTATACTATATGCTGGGGGTGTTCCGGATATTTTATATGTATTATTTCATTCATCATTGAAAATCCTATGAGACAGGAACTATTATTATTATCCCCATTTTGTGGATGAGGAAACAAGGCAAAGAGAAGGTAACTCTCTGAAGGCTATATAACTTGTACATGGGTGATAGAAGTAGTATTCAAACCCAAGAAATCAATATAGTCCAACAACCTAGATTTGTCTATTACATTTCATTACTGTAGGTTAGTAGTATCTCCTTCCGTTTCCTATCTTGTAGATCGTTCTTTTTTTTACAGAGATTAAATTTTGACGAAAGAGCTGAGGAGGAACATATCCCCCCAGTTAGGTTATTTTTTTCTGTAAATGTTCATAAATTGTATAGCCAAAATTTTAATGATTTTGTATAACTCTGTGATTGGAAAAAAATTATCTTAGCTAATGACTCAATTCTTGAAAATGATGTTAGGAATTTATTTTTAATCTCTACATTAAAGTATTATCAATTATTATTTCTAAAATAATTAAACACCCAAATGGTACCATTTGAGTAAAAGCAAAATTTTAAAATACATATGTTAAGTGTTGTTTAATGGCTTCTCAGCTCATTTTATAATTGTTGTTACACTTCACTTAACATTTTTCTGGTCTTTCTTGGTAATTAAGTACTTCAGGATTTTCCGTGCCATTTAAGTAATAGTTTCTGCACTGTTTTTCATTAAGAAATTAACAAGAAAAAGACATTCCTTTAATACAAGCAAATTATTTTTCAGGCAGTTAACCGGAATAAGATTATATTCTTTAGGAAATTTGTGACTAATTTTCCTACCCAGTGATAGAATAGATGAGAGGAGGGTTGCCGAAGCACTTCCTGATCTTTCATCCTACCACATTAGGATTCATTAAATGCCAAAATTCGTATGTCTGCTGTGAAGAAAATAAAATCACAAGTGTCAGTGGTCAGCTATCCAAGGAAGAGCAATGGGTACATGGACATAAAGTCAGTTTGATAAGAGAAAATGGTTTGATTCACTGAAGATATGTAATGTTGAACAAATCCAACTAAAGGGCATGATAAAAAATGCCCCCCTCACAATTCTCTGTAGTTAGTTTATTTGTAAAACAAATCTGCTAGGACTCCTTAAAATAAGAAATAAGTGTATGTAGTGCTTACTGAGTATGAGGCATTCTCCTACCTTGAGCCTTGAACCAGGTATCAGCTTCTGTGAAGCCTGCAGTCTAGTAGGGAAAGGGACAGAGACAGACTAGAAGCCTCAGCAGTAAATGAATATAGTAACTTCAGATAGTGATACATTATGAGAAAATAAAACAGGACGACTTTAAAAAGGACTGATGGTCCATTGTTTTAATTTATAATATTAAATACATAAAGCTGTTATTATTTAATACTCTTATTTATATTATTTATTACATGTATATACCACATGTGTAAAACTAAAACACATAGGTTCTTAAAGTGTTCTTAAAGATTAACAAATAAAACATTTGAAGCCTCTATGTGCCCTTCCTATCTCAACTTTTCCCTTACCCCTTACATCCAGAATTTGCCACCATTTAAAATTTGTACTTGCCATTTGCTTAGTTTTCCTGATGATTTTACCACACTTACCTGAAAATATATTGTTTTGTGTGTTTAAAATGTTATAAAAATGAAATCATAGCTATTTACTATAACTGGCTTTTTTGAGTCTGCATTTTGTTCTGATATCCATCCTTGTTGATGCATACTCATTTATTTTCAATGCTATATATTAAATTTCAGTGTATGAGTTCATTACAGAATATTTATCTGTTCTGCTCTCTATTGATATTGGATTGTTTCCAGGATGTTTGTTTTCTTTGTTTGCTGTTACAGCAAACATAGCTCACATATCATTTTTTATGATACTTGTAATCTGATACATATGTGTTTCTTTATGGATATGTGCCTAGATGTGGAATTTCTGAGTCACAGCGTATGCTAGTGTTCAAATTTTCTAGATTCATTTTCTGGTTTGTTTTTCAAGTAGCAGTACTTATGCACACTGGAAATGAGACTCTTTGGATGCAGAATATTCTACACAAAGAGAATATAAGCAAAAGCCCTAAAGTGGGATGAACTTTGTTGTTCAAAGAAGAGAAAAAAGGGCCAAGAAGCCCAAATATAGCTAAAGGTCTAAAACTTAGGAAAGGGCCAGATCAGATGAGGTCTTGCAAGACATTTGAAATAGTGATCAGGATGAGAAGCACATGATTTTTTGCACTAAACCAAATTGTTGGTAACTTTCAAATATAGATACATTTCTTTTATATCAATAATATATATAGATGATATATTAATATATAATAATATTAATGTGCAACATATATTGCTATATAATATGTTGATATAAAGTAATTTATAATCTATAACATAATACAATATTGTGTGTGTGTGCCTGTGCCTGTGTGTGTGTGTGTGTGTAATTTACAAATTGCTACAGACTTCATAGAGCAGGGAGAAAACCAGAGCCACCATGAGCCACTGGGAAATCTGTGTTTTATAAAATAAATCCAAGTTATGAAACCAAAAGGAAGAAAACCACGGAAAGCAAAGGTACTATTATTGATGTTTGGCCCTAACCTTACAATTATTATTCTTCCAACATATGATTCAATCAATCCATCTACCTCAAGATGTCCCCTCTAATAATGTCTCTGCTCCAAACGGACTCCATTGTTGTGCAAATTGGCTATGAAGCAGCCAGCAGAAGAAACTGCTATTAGATTAAACTTACTTTATTTAGGGTCAACTTTGTGAGGTGCTATTGGAGATTATTGAGGTCTAACGCCTGTCCCCACAAGGCACCCTTTGGTACAATCCCAGAGAAACAGCTTAAGTATAAAAATATGGTCAGTTATTTCAGGCTCCAATGTGTTTATTTTTCTCCATCAAACATGAGTTCAGGATTTGTTAACAAATTCTTCACAACAGAAATTAATTACTCGTTAACAATATCTACAGAGCCGAATAAAGCAACGTTGCCTAACTAATGTGTCTACCTTGTGTTCACAGAAGAAATAAGGTGTTTAAAATAAAATAGTTAGACAAAATGGTTTTAAAAAAGCACTGGCAAAACATATATTGTACTTTTTTTTTGAGTCATCAGTCTTAAATCTCTGACATTGCTACTTGAATTTTATAGCACATTGATTCAATTCCAAAAACATTCTCCTTTTTACAAGACTAGTTAATGTCCTAAAAGACTAAGGTATAACCATTATTCTTAATTTGGAAAGTTGCAATACATTTTAGTAATTTTTTGCACTGTAATGTTAAAGGAACATAATGTGTTTTTAAAAGATGTTTAAATCTAAACTCTATACCTAAAATATGAATATAATTTCATTAAATATTATAAGTTCTAATAGGAGAAGACATTAGGTTATAGTGTAGTGCCTTTAAACTTTTTTTTAATGTTTATTTATTTTTAAGAGAAAGAGACAGAGTGTGAGTGCGGGAGGGCCAGAGAGAGAGAGAGACACAGAATCAGAAGCAGGCTCCAGGCTCTGAGCTGTCAGCACAGAGCACGACATGGGGCTCAAACTCACGAACCGTGAAATCATGACCTGAGCTGAAGTTGGACGCTCAACCGAGCCACCCAGGTGCCCCACCTTTAAACTTTTTTGATCAGATTTCACATTAAGGAAAAATATACCACTTCTAGGATGTACGCACACATGAAAACATATACATACTCACACATGCACAAACTTTATAACTGCATGGAAAGTTTCAGAATCAAATTTACCATTAATATAGGCATGACCTAGATATAACCAATTCTATTAATCTATTCTATTCTACTCTCTTCTACTCTGTCATTTCTTCCCTGCTTCTTCTTTCCTTCTTCATTACTTCCTTTTCTCACACTGCTGCAGTGGTTAAGAACATGACTCTGAAATCAAGCAAAACTGTCCTCAAGACTTGATTTCACCACTTTGAGACCTTGGGAAAGTTATTTCATCTCTAGTTATAAAATTAGGATGATAATAACACATACTTCATATGGTTTTTGTAAGAATAAATAAAATAATGCATATAAAGCAATCAGTACAATTTTATAACAAATAGTAATTGCTCAACAAATGATAGACATCAGTAAAAGTGTTGGTAGTTTTAATTTTAAATCAAAAGCAAATACTTTTGCATGTTTAAAGTTTCAAATAAAAATATCTATAAAATAGCTGACGTGTACCTGAATTACAAAGTGAGCCTTTAACAAACTAGTCCATAATCTATAATTCACCCTTCTCTTTAGTAGGGTTTATATAAAACAGGTTTATGAGAAAAATAAAATTCATGTCATGGAAACTGTCTTTTAACAAGGGTGAAAAACTGAAGAACTGAAAACTTTTCTCTTCAAGATGGCTTACGGATATAGATAACCAAGGTGCCCCTCTAATAGTAGAGATCAGCTTTACCATTCATCCGCATTTCCAGAAACAGTATTCTAGTTGCCACCAGTGTTTTTGATTCCTGCCAAACTATAGCTAAAGCCATAGATAATGAAATTGAATCGGGCTGTGTGCAAGGACGTAGCACCCGTGTATGTTCCCAGTGTCTGCAGAAGTCCTCTTTAAGCCAAGGGAAGACAAGTTGCGTGCGGTAGGGCCTGCACAAAATCAGACTGTAGGGGCCCTACTCAGAGGCCTACTGAGCTAGGGCAGATTATTGCAAAAGGGGCTGAAAATCTGAATTTTTGTGGAATGCTTTCTATTTTTAGATTCTGGCAAATACTTAAAAAAAAAATAAACACTGTATGAGCAAAACGCATGGCTAGCTTGATCTGGCCCATGAGGTGCCAGTTTATAGCCTGTGATATAATTCAGCCTGAAGATTCACACTTGCTGAAGCTAGAGGAAGGGAGGTGTGGGAATTAATTAGATTATTGTGAATAAGAGTTTCTTAATATATTTGGAAAGACCTCTACTTCTAACACTGCATATGAATAATACATGATAATGACATGAATATTATTGTACTTTAAACATAAATGTACCACCACATAAATTAAAATAGCTTCTAAATCCTCCTCTTGTTCCTAGTTGCAGAACAAATTTGCATGCCCCAATTGCCAACATTCTGGTGTGCTTTTAGCAGAACACTTCTACAAAAGAATGTGTGTCATTCTGTGAAGAACGTGACATAACAGGGTTTCAAGCTCCTAAACTGAACAATGAATTTTTAATTTTGTCAGTGACAAACATCAGCTTTTCTCCAATCTGATTAAAGAGTATTGGTGTTTTCCCACTTGTAAATGTTACATCCTTTTTCTGGTTTAAAAAAAAAAAGGAAGGCCTTAGCAAAATGTGTCACTTATGAATATGTTGGTTTTCTATTCATTCTCACTAGTTTAGATTGCATTCAAAAGTGACATAATGTGTTCTGGATAATATGTTCTTACAGAAGCCACACATTACCCGTGGAAGTAGAATATAACTAATTGTTCCAAAAAGGTAGGTACTTCTTCTCCAGGTGCATAAATAAATAAATATAAATATGCAACGCTTTTCACCTTGCTGATTTGGAAACACATGCCAAATTGCCATAAGCTTATAGCTACATTTACATTTTTTTCTTTCCTTCCCACTCTCTTGCCTATGTTTCTTTAAATCCATTTTCAGTAACATGTAATTAATACTCAGCAGCATAACTGAATTTACTAGTGTTTAATTATGTCCTCCCACTTAAGTATATAGATCTGTTTGATACAGACACCATCTACACTTGTACGTGTATTCTAAGAAATTTTACATGTTATAAATTCAAGTAGGATCATTAAACAGGGATAAAAGACAATAAGCTATTGAGAATTGTTGAAGACTTTATAATAGCTATTTGTGTGGCTTCATTCCTTCATTTATTCATCATATATTTACTTAGCACCTACTATGTGCCTGACCCTAGCATAAGTGTAAATAATACAGCAATAAAGTAAAGCATTTATCACTTGTATTACACATTTCCATAGTTATATTACTCTGTTTATACACCTTCTGCAGCTCTACCAAATGAAGTACAAGTTGCCACAGTATATCATTGTACACCTGTCGCAACAGTATATAATCTCCTTCTGACATGATTCCCTACTTTTCTATGTGCGCCAATGATCCTATCACATCTGATTATATTATAAATTAGAATACTTTTATTTGCAAGGACTTAATGAACAAGGAAGTGCTAAAGGTATAACTTCACCCAGCAGTCATGACCTTGTCCAGCTCTCATACTTTTGTATTTAACAAGGAGGAAAAACCACCCCTCATGTTCCCCAAGGTTCCATTCGCTAGAATCGGGTCACATCATGCTCCAGCCAAAAGTATCCACCAATAGCATCTGCCACAAGCACTCACTGTAACCCGAACTTAACTATTTTCTCTTAAATATTCATCTTCTCACATCCTATTCCTTTGCAATATCTTCTTCCTCTGATATCTCCACTTGTGAAGAGCCTGCATTTCAATAGCCAGCCTTAACCTGAAGCTTTCATACTCCTTCCCAAAAAGGAGTGACTCTTGTATTTTGAACATTTAGTCTATCCGTATCTCCCCCTTTACTTTTGCTGTTTTGCTTAATAGTTATTAGCATGCTTCTCTTCATTTACTTATCAGATTTTAAACATCCTTCAATGTAAGGAGTTTGGTTCTTATTTTTTATGGGCTTCAAACCTTTTGGCGCATTTTTTAGAAGTTATTTATTTATTTATTTTGAGAGGGGGAGGGGGAGGGGTAATGGCAGAGAGAGAGGGAGACAGAGAATCCCAGGCAGGGTCTGCAATGTCAGCACAGAGCCTGGTGCGGGGCTCCATCTCACAAACTGTGAGATCATGACCTGACGGGAAATCAAGAATTTGACTTTTAACCTACTGAGCCACCCACGCGCCCCTTTTATCACTTTCTTAAAATGATACAGGCACTAAACAAATATTTGATAAACAATAAAATTCAAAAATTTTAACCCAAAGATCTCTGAAGATATTTGAAGTGATTTACAAGTGAAACCTAGAACAACGTATGATAGATAGTAGTAAAAGAGAATAGAGACTAAAGAAAACAAAATTGGGTACTACAAGAAACCTGGATAAGCAGATCACGGAGGGTGGGTAATAAATTTGCTTGAGAGCTTCTGAACAGCTAGGCAGAAAAAGGAAAGCATGCTGAATTACACAGATGTTGCCTGCTGTCAAAAGTGACTTACAACCTCATTTTTTTCTTGCAAATAAACTCAAGATATGGCATTCCAATACATGGGTAGCTTTCAATCTTTATTGACGGATAATCTCTACTCTTTTACCAGGAAAACTTAAAAGCATTATTTTCCCCATCTTCTTAGACTCTATTACTGAGGATGAGCCAAATAGTCACAATGTAATTAACAGCGTAAAGGAAGGAATCAGCTAGTAACTTGGATTATATGTAGACTGGAAAATCCATTGATAGAAACTTAATTATTCCTCTAAAATATCAGAAATCATGCCATGTGGTAGAAATTCTTATTATTTGAAGTTTAAATGTTTACGAACACTTACAAAAACAAATTCTGCCCCCTTTTCTTTTTCATACTGAGATTCATGTGTTTCAGCAAAGTTGATTACAAAACAAATGCCCCTAGAGCAGAGTTTCTTCGCAATCTCAGCACTATTGACATCTTGTATCAAGTTAATTATTTGTTGTAGGGGGCTGTTCTATGCATTTCAGGATGTTTAATAGCATTCCTGACCTCTGCAGTCTCTCGCTTGTGGCAACCCAAAATGTCTCTTAACCTTGCCAAATGTCTCCTGTAGGATAAAATCACTCCTGGTTAAGAACCACTGTTTTTTGTTTTGCTTTGCTGTTTTTTTTATATTTTTTTAAGAACCACTGGTCTAAAGCCAACCCTGTGTCCCAGGGTTATGTTGGGAGCACGGGCTACAGGTAAGCCAGAACCAGGAAAATCACACAACCTAACATAATGTGACACTATGTGAATCCTGAAGCCTCATATTAATTGCTATTGAAGCTACAGTTCAGGGATATGGCCAGGATCTATAGAGATTGAGGAGACGTATATAGGTAGAGATGGCAGATCACTAGTTCTATTTGGAGTGGAAACTGTAGATGTGGAAAGAGATTAGGAAGTTCTAATATTGGAGAATGCAATGGCATAAGAAAAGATTAAATATTCAATCGTTAAGTTCTTGCTAATAAAAATTCTAAATAAAAATTAATTCTTGGGGCACCTGGGGGTCTCTGTTCGTTGAGCATCTGACTCTTGATTGTGGCTTAGGTCATGATTTCACGATTGTTGGATCGAGCCCTGCATCCGGCTCCACGCTGGCATAGATACAGTATGTTTAAGATTCTCTCTTGGGGCGCCTGGGTGGCTCAGTCGGTTAAGCGGCCAACTTCGACTCAGGTCATGATGTCGCGGTCTGTGAGTTCGAGCCCCGCGTCGGGCTCTGTGCTGACAGCTCAGAGCCTGGAGCCTGTTTCAGATTCTGTGTCTCCCTCTCTCTGACCCTCCCCTGTTCATGCTCTGTCTCTCCCTGTCTCAAAAATAAATAAAAAAACGTTAAAAAAAGAAAATTAAAAAAAAAAAAAAGATTCTCTCTTTCCCTCTCCCTCTGCCCTTACCCCACTCTACGCTCACCCTCTCTCTTTCTCAAAAAAATTTTTTTAAATTAATTCCCTCATATGTTACCATCATATCACATTACTTATGGCATCTAACATAGTCCTCTCAAACGAACGGGACTTGACCTAGCAGGTCATTTGTCTCTAATAGCATTTTCCCCATTGCAGTTACTCTCCTCTGTCTTAGAATTCCTTGGGCCATAGACATGTTTTTCTCCAAGTCTGGAAACATCTCTTTTGCTCACATAATTCCCTCTTTCATTTTATCTAAGTGTGTATGTCTGACAGAGCTAGGCTGCAGTTTTATATGCTGACAAATGATGACCTTTACATATAGAAAACAACAAAAACAATCTTCATTTTGAAATATTGAGTTATATAAAAGAAGTTAATTCCTCATTCTTATTTATGCAAGCTTTAAAAAAGCTGCTTTTGTACTATAGCTTAGAAAAAGGTGTTTATTAAACAGAAAAGTTATTAAATAGGTTGCTATCTGTTGGTTGATCACTCTATACTTGTCAATACTTTAAAATTTTATTTTCTACCTTCATCACCTTCTGACAACCTTTGCAGGCTTTTGAAATAGTTGCTATCATGTTGAATATGCTGGTGATGTGCATAATTAAAAATATTCCTCTGACATCTCTGTCATAGTATATGTTCATTTACATTTCTCTGAAAAGTTGAATTGTCCTCAGGCCTCTAAGTTAGAACATATTTATGTTCCCAAATAAATTTCTCATAAGAACTTATCACAGACAGATTACATTCCCTTGAATCTCTAGAATGTTTGTTCTTTGTAAACCTTTACATAGACTTCAGAAAACAAGCATAGCTTGGTAAGGATTTATTCAGATCATTGTGTTATGTTGATGGATTTCCTTTGTGAAACCTAGTTCTAAAAAGGTTTTGGCATTAAGGACTGATTGACTGATTTAGATCAAATATGCTGCCTGTACCATTTGTGTATTAAATGAGATCTAGATATCCCTACAGTATTTGAACTGTCAAGAGTTCCTCTTCAGCTCTTTAACTGATGCTCATATTACAGATGGACAAAACACATATTTCAAAAATCCATTTCCAAGTTAAAAGTTGGCTAAGGAAAAATATCTCATGAACATTTATTAGCATTTTTTGGGACCTTATAATATGAATAGAAAAGAAAATGGCTCTGAGGGAAAGAATATAAGTCCCCAAACACCTCTGTGTATCAGTTTTCATATCAAAACATTGTGGAAAGGCTTTAACCACAAATCACATGAAAAAGCAGCCAACCAGAATAGGTCTCATTTTTGTATTCTTCTAAATTGCAAAATACAATGGTGGAAAATAAATAATATTAACTAAAATTCTAAAATGTTTAAAGGAAAATAACTAAGCTTTTCATCTATATTTATCCCAAATGTACCATATGTTATTCATATAACAAGATTTATATATAAAATGTACCTATCTATCTATCTGCCTGTCTGTATGCATAAATATACAATCAAATCACTTTTAGTATATTTAGGATTCTTCACCAGAAGGAGAGGATGGATGTTCTCAATTTCAATAAAGCAAAATAATTTAAAGATGAATGGTATGTTACCTATCAAATATATTAGCTTTAAAGGATACACCATTTAGGCCTGCACATGGTGTTCATTGCATCCAGTGAGTTCTGTCATATTGTGGGAAAACTGTTTTTTATTTAATACTCATCTAAGAAATCCAGATAATATAACTGAAGATCCTGAACCATTTACTTCTGTGTACCACATGTCATCACCACCATCCATTACCTGTGCATAAGCCTGGATGATCTATCAGTTCTTAAAATTTATCAAATTACTTTACTCTTTTGCTTTTTTTTTTTTTTCCAACTTTTTTTTTTTGTTTTGTTTTGTTTTTTTTATTTTTGGGACAGAGAGAGACAGAACATGAACGGGGGAGGGGCAGAGAGAGAGGGAGACACAGAATCGGAAACAGGCTCCGAGCCATCAGCCCAGAGCCTGACGCGGGACTCGAACTCACAGACCGCGAGATCGTGACCTGGCTGAAGTCGGACGCCCAACCGACTGCGCCACCCAGGCGCCCCTACTCTTTTGCTTTTATGTCTGCACTGGCTTTTCATTCATTCAGAATAAAATGAAAATTCTGTTTCAGTCTCTGCTAAGCTCTGTATGGTCTAGCCCTAGCCTACCTTCCCAGCTTTACCTCGTTTCTCTCATCTCCCTCTCTCACTATGCACCAGACAGCCTTTAAACACCTGCTTGGGTGCTCTTTATGGGTAACTAGACTCTTCTGTTAGCTGACTTCCTCATCGTCAAGTCTTAGTTTAAATGGCACTTCCTTGAAGATGTTTACCTTAATATGTCACTAACTTATTAGTCTTCCTCAGCACTTCATAGAACTTACCCCGATTTATCATTTTGACATATTGTGACAGTTGCATTTTATAGAACAATGGTCAGTGTGATGAGTGTAGCTAATGTAAGCAAGGTTACATTTCAAGGACAATTTTAACCTCTATTTCCTTCACGTTTGAAAAAAAAATGTGGAAGTAAACATGGTGATATTCACTTTCCCCCACACATTTAAAATACTCATAGGTATAGATATATGTAGCACTATTCAGCAAATAGTACCAAAAATAGCATATAGTTTGGCTAGAGGTCTTAACTTTTCTCTTCATCTTTAATGTCAACTCTACCATTTTATAACAACATTCATATTTATACTTAAGATTTAAAAAATATTTTAAATCTTACGATTCTATTAAATTTAAATTGAGTTAAAGTTGGCATATCATCACAGAATAAAGCCACAATATGTTGTAGCATATTTTTAAAAACATCAGCTGCATTTTGAGCCTCCAGGATTTAAAATTTTACTTAAATCTTGTTTTATAATTTATTGTTGCATTTTGATAATTGAATTTTAATTAGCAAATGGTCATTTTCAAAGTTTTTTTTAATGTTTATTTATTTATTTGAGAAACAGAGAAAGTGAGAGCAAGCAAGGGAGGGGTAGAGAGAGGGAGCGAGAATCCCAAGCAGGTTCCCTGCTGTCAGTGCAGAGCCTGACATAGGCTGCATCTCACAACCACGAAATCATGACTTGAGCCAAAATCAAGAGTTGGCACTTAACTGACTAAGCCACCTAAGGTGCCTCTAAAGTTTTTGTTTTTTTGTTTTTAAACAGTACTAGATTATAATGGCTTACAATGTTTGGATATAATCAAATATCAAAATAATTTGGATAAGAGACTATGAATGAATATGGTTTAACTACTGAATTTATATACAAATGATTTGAGTGAATTTTTTTCTCCTTAAAGAAGTCATTATTTTCAAATGCTAACCAATTCACAGTGACTGCCTATTTTTTTTTTCTATTAGTGTTTTCTGTTGTCTTTGACATTTACAAAAGTAGGTATAATATGTAATTGCAGGTGGTTAATGCCCATGGAAAATTTTGAAGACAACCCCTCTTCACTGAATCATATTAGGTTATTAGAGAATCAAGAAGAATCTAGAAGTATCTTTTTTAGGATGTGCATTTTTTCCTCTCAAGGCAGAAGTCAGCAGAAAGCATCTTAGAATATGGATTACAAAAGAGATAGTTTGTGCTTCATTTTATAAAGAATTTCAATATTAAACCGATTTTAAATAAATCTCTTTATTGGGGTGATGGTATAAATACACCTTAAAATGCTATAATGGAAAAATGAAGTTCCTTTTCTGTGGAAGCAAGTGGCAATCTTTCCAATCTAATCTAGGGCTCTCTGTTCTCAAATTGTTCTGTAGATGAAATAAAGTAAGTGGTTTGGTCCTATCTACACAGGATTTTTCAGATCAAGCTTTTATGAAGGAATATTACTACAAAGAATTTTACTGAACCAGAAAGTGTAAATGAAGGATAATTGATGAAATGTGTTGAGAAGAGAGCAAAATGTGAAATGCTGCTGAACTGAAATGAACTTTGTTTTGTCTCCAGGGCAGCCATGACTTAATGAAATACAGCTTTGAGTTCAATAAATCAAACTGCAGAAAAAATTGACGATGAAAGCAGTTAAAAAGAAACTGTAATGTCCCCCAAATAGAATAGATATGTATATATGTTTGGTATATGTGTTTGTGCATGTGTGTATACATATATATGTTTTATACATGTTTTATACATATGTGTGTGTATATATATATAATATACATTTTTTTCATTTTTCTTTTCTAAATACATCTGATATATTTGGAATGTTTTTGTTCCTTGGTTACTGAGAGATCAAAAGTCCATCATTTTAACATCAAATAGCGTAACTTGGATTTTTTTTTTATTAAAAAATCTTGCCCTTACTATGTCTTTTCTCAAAGACAAGACATTGGTACTCTAGGTGGAAGCTGTTTATGTTTCTTTCTTTCAAGAGAAGCTTGACAGCTGCTCCCTGGAGAGGAACTCGGACTCTTTAAATTTTTATTAGGCTATGGTATTTGAAATTTGGAAAGTAGACATTAGCCTTTGAGGTACAGTGTTTGATGGTATGAATCTTTTAAGCTGTAGTACTGCAAAAGAAGATTTTAGAGATTTGCTACAGACCATTTGTCAGGGGACAATGAAGCATTTGTGAACAATATACAGTGAAAATATGCTTGCAAACTTTTCATTAAACAATATAGGAATATCTTACTGGTATGTCTTTCAGGTTTCAATGATATGTCAAATAATATAGTTACTAAAGGTGTAATGGATTTTTTTTCCATTTAGTTCTCATTTTCAGACAAAAGAAACATCTCCCTAGCTGGAGTTGCTTTATATTGTAGAAGTTGTATATAGCATAAATTGTAATGAAAATAAGCAAGAGCAGGCAAAGTGAATGAAGAAGTATGAAAATGAATAAAGAAATAAGGATGGCAAGAACTGGAGTGTGTGTGTGTGTGTGTGTGTGTGTGTGTGTGTGTTCACATTTTTTTTTTATTTTTTTAAATGTTTTTTTAGCTTTGAGACAGAGAGAGACAGAGCATGAGCAGGGGAGGGGCAGAGAGAGAGGGCAGACACAGAATCTGAAGCAGGCTCCAGGCTCTGAGCTGTCAGCACAGAGCCCGACGCGGGGCTCGAACTCACCAACTGTGAGATCATGACCTGAGCCGAAGTCGGGCGCTTAACCGACTGAGCCACCCATGTGCCCCCACATTGTTTTTTAAATGTAAAGAAAGCCTTGCAGGTTTTCCAGAGAGTAAAGTAGATCTTAGAGAAATCCCTTTTATAAGCCTTACAGAAAAGAAAGAAAGTTACTCCTTTAATTTTTTTTTGCCTTTACAAGTGTTTCTGTCTTCATTTATAATCTAGCTACAATACTTTGAAATACCTTTCCATGATAAGGTAAACTGGCAGGAGGCCAAATTTAGGATACATGTTGATTATTTGAAGGAGCGTGATACGTTGGCTGTGAGAAGAAAATTTACCACCTTTAACCAGTCAAGGCATAAAGAGCAGTGGTAGAGTTTTGGTGTACAAAGTTATTTTCCTTTAATAATTAACATCATGCTCTGCTTTTTTCTACTCTAAGGACTTTATAGCATTATAGCAGCTGAAACTCATTGTTTCCTGGATATGACTTTAGGAATATCTTTTAAGCCAGTCAACTGCCTTAATACCGTAGTAAACCTTTTTAACAGCTATTCCCAGAACAGTTTATTTCTCTAGAAAATCTGTCTAGGAGATATTTCAATCAGGGTCAGTTGGGTTTTCAGAAATATGTTTATCCCTGTGGACTGATATCTTAGTCTGCTTAGACTGCCATAACCAAATAATCACATGTATTAAACAATGTGGGTTAAACAATAGACATGTATTCTTATAGTTCTGGAGGCAGGGAAGTCCAAGATCAAGTCAACAGCCAATTTAGTCTTCTGATGAGACCCTGTCATTGGCTTTCAGCTGGCCACCTTCTCACTCTGTTCTCACATGGCTGAGGTCTGGAGTGGTGAGCAGAGAGGAAAGAAAGGGAGAGAGGGAGAGAGAGAAACAGGGAGGGAAGGAAAAAAGAGCTATCTGATATGTCTCCTTAAAAAACACTAATTCCATCATGAGAGCCCTACCCTGGTGACCTCATCTTAACCTAATTATCTCCCAAAGGCTCTCTCTCCAAATTCCATCACACTGGTGGTTAGGGCTTCATCATATGAATTTGGAGAAATGACACAATTTAGTCCATAGCACCCAGGGTTTGTTTTTGTTTTTTTTTTTTTTCAAACCTATTTTGTTGTTTTCGTTCTTTTAATGCTCCTGGTTTTCTGAATGAAAATAAGATGATCTAATTTGAATTGAATATTTAGAAACCTCCTTAAGTGCTCACTTCAGCAGCACATATACTGAAAATTAGAAACCCCTTTCATTCAGTGACTTTATATAATTACTCTTCTGTCAACAGAGTGAGGTTTGCCTACAAAATTATGGGTTACGTAAGTTTGATACCTATGTATCAAAGGTAATTGTCTTAAGAATGATGTTAATTAAGGCAGTCTAAATTTAAACACAAGGGGGTACATCTCACTTAAGGAGGTCCTCATATTTAAGAGGTAAATATAATTTCCAATTAACAAATTTGAAAAAGTGTGATATTGGTAATATTAACAAAATCTAGGTTTTATACAAAATAAAAATTTTTGCCGAAATTAAAATAAAAACATCAAAAATAACAAAATTGCAAAGCTAACTGACCAAGTGAATTATAAATATATATTACTACTCTGTTTCTATACTAGAGTACTACTTGAGATGGGAAATAGAAATATCTCACTATCACGTGTAAAGATTAATTTTAAACATACGATTTTAAAAATTAAACTCTATGCTCTTTAAATAAAATGGAAATGCCCTGTATTTTAATTACACATTCATTAACATGAGAACTTCAAAAGCACTTGGTGAGAGGTAGACCTGGAGATGTGTTGGAGAGAAAATGGTTATTTTACTCAAAAGCCAATTTGACCACAGTGCTCTGAAGAAGATTTTTAGATCAAGGATGTTTCTTAACAAGATGCTTGTTTAATTGATAACATAAACACAATGACAAGTGTAATCAGTAACCTCAAAACACTTTTTCTTTTCTCTTTCATATTTTTGTGCATTAACATATTAAGAATAAACAATGTAGCACATATTTATATAATATGCAGGCTTTTGTTTATTAAAAAGCATTACAAGTAATATTACTAAATATGATTAATGCAAGTTTCCTAAAAATTCCTTTATCATTAATAGATTTAGATAATTCAGATATATTTTTAAATGTTTATTTATTTATTTTGTCTTTTTTTCCATTTCTTTTTATTTTTTTGTTTTTTTAATATATGAAATTTATTGTCAAATTGGTTTCCATACAACACCCAGTGCTCACCCCAAAAGATGCCCTCTTCAATACCCATCACCTACCCTCAGTTTGTTATCAGTTTTTAAGAGTCTCCCACCCCCCCATCAACCCTCAGTTTGTTATCAGTTTTTAAGAGTCTCTTATGCTTTGGCTCTCTCCCACTCTAGCTTCTTTTTTTTTTTTCCTTCCCCTCCCCCATGGGTTTCTGTTAAGTTTCTCAGGATCCACATAAGAGTGAAAACATATGGTATCTGTCTTTCTCTGTATGACTTATTTCACTTAGCATCACACTCTCCAGTTCCATCCACGTTGCTACAAAGGGCCATATTTCGTTCTTTCTCATTGCCATGTAGTACTCCATTGTGTATATAAACCACAATTTCTTTATCCATTCATCAGTTGATGGACATTTAGGCTCTTTCCATAATTTGGCTATTGTTGAGAGTGCTGCTATAAACATTGGGGTACAAGTGCCCCTATGCATCAGTACTCCTGTATCCCTTGGGTAAATTCCTAGCAATGCTACTCCTGGGTCATAGGGTAGGTCTATTTTTAATTTTTTGTGGAACCTCCACACTGTTTTCCAGAGTGGCTGCACCAGTTTGCATTCCCACCAACAGTGCAAGAGGGTTCCCATTTCTCCACATCCTCGCCAGAATCTGTAGTCTCCTGATTCGTTCATTTTGGCCACTCTGACTGGCATGAGGTGATATCTGAGTGTGGTTTTGATTTGTATTTCCCAGATGAGGAGCGATGTTGAGCATCTTTTCATGTGCCTGTTGGCCATCTGGATGTCTTCTTTAGAGAAGTGTTTATTCATGTTTTCTGCCCATTTCTTCACTGGATTATTTGTTTTTCGGATGTGGAATATTTATTTATTTTGAAAGAGAGAGATGGAGCACAAGCAGAGGGAGAGGCAGAGAGCGAGGAGAGATAGGACCCGAAGCAGGCTCCACACTGTCAGCAGAGCCCAATGTGGGGCTTGATTCCAGGAACCATGAGATCATAACCTGAGCTCAAACTGAAAGTCAGATGCTTAACTGACTGAGACACTCAAGCACCCCAATTCAGATATACTTTCAAAATATATGCTTTGAATTTCCCCACAGACATTAGTTGATATAACCCCTCTCCCCACCCCCCCAAAAAGTAAATAAGAGACAAATGCTTAATACATTGGTGGTACTCAATAAAGTTGAGATATTCATTATGAAAGTAGAGTAAGCTTTTTAAACGTTGCATGATATATATATATATACACATTATATATTTGCATGGTATTTATATAGATATAGATATAGATATAGATATAGATATAGATATAGATATATAAAGTATATATACTTGCACATTTATACATATTTCTACTTGCATATTTGGACTAGATAATTGCAAATACCTCTTACCTGAGAACTTTTACTTCCAACCCAAACCCCTCGACCTCCTGGAAATAGATTGCTGTGGTCATGATTTCTAGCCATCTCCTCAAGCACAGGGAAGAAGCAGACAGAATTCTGAAAGGATATTAAAAACAGAATGAGGGCAGGGAAGAAAAATATTTTTGAGGAAATGTTAATAGACACTTTTTTTTAGATACATCCTTTTTTTCTCCTTCTCTTCAGAACTCTCTTATTCATTACTACATAATTTTTCTTCACTACTCCTTAGTCTTAATCAACAATCTAAGATTGTAATGCCACTCATTAAAACTACTTTGCCACTGTCCTAAGTAGAAAGCACTTTTCCAGTAGACTAGTCCATCTATTGTAGGCTTCTGGAGGGTTGTAAGTGGGAGAGAATATCTGTAATAAATAAAGTGCTATGTCCCTATGGCATTAAGATTACACAAAGAACAGCAGTATGTTTTGTGTTTACTGACGTTGTTAAGTGTGTTTTCTCTCCTCAAATCATGATAATTATTTTTCTACTTTATTTTGGAGTACTAACCAACAAAATTTCACCTATAAGTTTCCCCTGTGCAAAGAAGAAAATTTTTATTCAAAAATTAGATAAATTGATAAAATTTAAGGTGGAACTTACTTGAGAATGCATTCATTAAGTGCCTACTGTGCATCTGGAACTCGAGGTTATTAACCTTTGGAGAAAAAAAGATTCAGCTATTTTGCCAGCAAAATGGGTTTATTTGGGAATAGCAGAGAATTGCAATTCAGGACAAGCAAAGTATGGTCAACCATAGGCAAGTCAGGAGAACAGAAGAGAGGGGCTTGCTTTTATGGAGGAAAGGAGGAAGCCGGGAGGGGTTCTTTCAAAAAGTTCAAGGTGGTGATGGCCTCTCATTCACTAAGTGTGGCAGTTTCTCATTGGCTGAGCTGTTGCTGTACAAGGAGAAATTCTTTTTTCCTCCTTCTGGGATATGTAAAGTAAGCTTTTTCCTATTCGGAGTCTGAGCAATAGCATGTGAAAGCTCTCCCTTCAGGGCTTCCCAGCTCTATTTTTAATAAAGCTTCCTTTATTTATTTTCACTGTATATATTATATGGTGATAAAATATAAGTAGAAACCAGATACTAAATAGTTTATATATTTAAGGAGGGGGGAAGGATAACATAACATTTATAATCATATAAACATTAGAGACAATATAAAGTAGAAAATCACCAGAAAGTCATTGAGATATAGATCTTGCTACTCTGTGGCGTATCCACTAGAAGCCCTAGGCCCTCTTAGATACTTGTTACAAATGCAAAATCTCAGACTCTGTCCCAGATCTACCGAGTCAGAATTTGCATTTTTGTAATATCCTCAGGTAATTTATATGCACATCAATGTCTGAGAAACACTTACATAGAACAGTATTTTTCTTATGTGGGTGTGTACGTATTTTATAAGATGAGGGATCTGGGGAGGTGGAAAGAGGATGAGGGGAGCCAGGACAGGATATATGTACAAGTTTGAAAAAGCCGTTAACCAAACTATCAAGGATTGCTTAGTACAGACATCAGACTCATATCTGAGCTTCTGAACACCACCTTATGAACCAACTTCCTTCATTCTTCAGGCATTTCCCATCAATTTCTATGTTAATCCAGGCTATGGTAACAGATGCTCACAGCTACTGGGTGTCCTCATCTTTTTTTAGATTCCCTTTCTAAAATCTTGCTTCTGAAGTCTTCACAATGTATGTGAAAGATATTAAAATTTTTTTTCTCTAGGGTGCAGAATTCCTTACTGAATAACCACTGGGTCGACTCAGGAATAGCCAGGCTGATATTCATCCAGTATGCACTGGGTAGCATTGTATCTATTGTGAAATAGCTTGACTGGCTCCCTAGGGAATATCTGCTACCATAAAAGCAAGACTTCTTCTTTATCCACAGTTCTCTGAACCCATGGTGTCTAAAGCCAAGTATGAAATAGGATATTTGAGAGATTTTTACTCTTGGTATCTACCCCTGTATGACTGCTGTTAAATTTTGATCCATTTTTAAAAACTAAATGTCACTCAACCAACAACCAACAACCACCCTCCCCCCAAAAAATAAACCAATAAAGGACCAAATCCAAGGAAATAGCAATTTGAGGGCAGTTTAATTACAAGAAAAGTTTTAAAACTTCAGATCTAAGTATAAAATAGTAAGGCACACATTGTATTCATCAATTGCAACAACTCAATTTTATAAAGTCCTGTTTGTTCTGCTTATAAAGACAGAAATGGATAAGAGGGAGACAAACAGGATCTAGTGAAAAGTAACGAGAGGGAAAGGAAAAAGAAAGCCCAATAAAGAATAAGCTTTTCTAAAAGAGGTGGAGAGACAAAAAAATTTATAAAGAGAAGATCACACAGAAGAGAAAAAAATTTAGAGAGGCAGCAAGAGACAAGTTCCCTAGGCTATGGGGTTGATGTGTTAAGTTAGGCTGCTAGTCTGATTCCACAGTTTATTTGTAGGATAGTCATCAAAGTAAGTTATCACCTGTTATGCCTATCCTTTGAAATTCCAATGAGCTTTTCAGCAATTATCCACTAGCCACTACTATTCAACTATACTTATTATGCTTAACCTTCAGTAAGCATTTAACAAGATACCATGACAGCCTCCATGGGGGATTGATTTTATTCTTAGATGCAGCATTACAATCATAGCAGTATCATTTCATAAGTACTTGGAATGGGTCAGATGAAATCAGTTTCTTATGGGATTTTCTTTTTCATGCAAAACACATATTCATTTTGTTCCCTTATTTTTAGCATGGAACTTTTCCTTTCATCCAGCTCCAGAATCCCCAAATAGACACACACATATACACTCATGCACACACACAGCCTCTACAAACAGAAGCCATTACTTTTTTCCTTTTTTAACTTGTATTTTAAAATTATTTCAAGTTTAAAGAAGAGTTATAAGAATTATTCAAAAAATTATACTGAGATGTTTCAAACGTTAGTATTTTACCACCTTTGCATTTTGTCTCTCTTATTATTTTTGTCTGAGCCATTTGTGAGGAACTTGTAGACCTGTACATCCTGATTTCTCTTTCTCCTAAATACTTCTTTCCCTCCTCCCACCTCCTGGAAAAAGAAAAGAAATTCTTTTATATTTAACCATAGCAATCAGTTATTTTAAGACTATTTCTACTATTAAAATTGATTGGCACCCTCTACTACTGAATGTCTTATTTACAATAAAATCAGTGGTTAAAAAACATCTTTATTTTGGCTTTTCTTTCCACAAGAGCATTTTTCAGTTACTGACATCTCGTCTCTTCATATTCATTCTTATCCTTTTGTGAAGCGTTTTGGAGGAGATGGTTGCAAAGCATAAAACTTTGGACACTGTTTTTCCTCTAAATATTTATTCCCACCTCCTTCTTAAATTCCAGGCTTAACCCTACAAATATTTCAATCCTAAATAACTTTCAATCATACCAGTATAATATACTATACCGCTTTAACAATGGTGTTTTGAAGAACTGAAAATGGTTTATTTTGGTTAGCCAATGTAAAATTCTAGAACAACAATCTTTGCATTCCTAACTTCACTGAAACCATGTCAATGTGGATATCTACCATGTAAGGTTTTTGTGAGGACTGAATGTGTTAATCAATGTAAAGAACTTAAGAACAATGTTTGGTGGTATTATATAAGATCTACTATTATTATTTTTATATCAAAAAAGTCTTCAAAACCATCTTTCCTTTCTGTTATTTTCCTACTGCTCTCCTTGGTTATATCATATTCTTAGCCACATACATTCAATTTCTTTTTTTAATATTTATTTACTTCAAGAGAGAGAGCGTGCATGCATGCACAGGGAGTGGGAATAGAAGCAGAGAAAGAGAGAGAAAGAAAGAGAGAGAGAGAGAGAGAGAGAGAAAGAATCCAAAGCAGGCTCCATAC
>NW_026058036.1:0-35715 GCF_023721935.1 Panthera uncia | reverse complement strand
TGTGGTATACACACACACACACACACACACACACACACACACACACAATGGAGTAGTACTCGGCAATCAAAAAGAATGAATTCTTGCCATTTGCAACTACGTGGATGGAACTGGAGGACATTATGCTAAGTGAAATTAGTCAGAGAAAGACAAATAACATATGACTTCACTCATATGAGGACTTTAAGAGACAAAACAGATGAACCTAAGGGAAGGGAAGCAAAAGTAATATAAAAACAGGGAGGGGGACAAAGTATAAGAGACTCATAAATATGGAGAACACAGGGTTACTGGAGAGGGTGTGGGAGGGGGCATGGGCTAAATAGGTAAGGGGCATTAAGGAATCTACTCCTGAAACCATTGTTGCACTATATGCTAACTAATTTGGATGTAAAATTTAAAAAATAATATAAATAAATAAATAGTGAACTAATGGGAGAATCACACTTGATGATGGAATGTAAACTTGGTTAACTGTCGTCTATTGTGCCATTCATGAAATCAGAGGGGCAGCATCTTGCTTGTGTTCACAAACACAACATTAAAACCGAGACACAAGAAAAAATGAACAATAACATGAGGTTAAATGTCTCTGTAGTTATACAGACAATGGCAGATCTATTTTTTTTTTTTAAGGTTTTATTTTATTTTTTGAGAGACAGATCATGAGCAGGGGAGGGGCAGAGAGAGAAGGAGACACAGAATCTGAAGCAGGCTCCAGACTGTGAGCTGTCACCACATGGCTGGACATGGGGCTCAAACCCACAAACAGGGTATCATGACCAAAGCCGAAATCGGACAACCAAATGAGCCACCCCCACGCCCCTAAATTTTCTTTAATCAAAAATTTTCCCTCTCATTTACTATTAGATCAATTAGCACTATAGGCATACCTCTTTTATTTATTGTGCTTCCCTTCACTATACTTCAGGTATTTTTGCTTTTAACAAATTCAAGGTTTGTGGCACTCCTGTATCATTCAAGTCTATCAGTGCCGTTTTTACAACAGCATGTACTTCATGTCGGTCATATTTTGGTAATTTTCACATTACTTCAAGGTTTTCCATTATTATTATCTTTGTTAGGTGATCTGTGATCAGCACTTTTGGATGTTGTTACTGTAATTGTTTTGGGGCACCATGAACCACACCCGCACAAGATGGTGAACCGAACTGATAAATGTTGTATGTTCTGAGTGCTCTACCAACTGGCCAACCCCCCAACTTTCTGCCTCTCCTCAGGCCTCCCTATTCCGAGACACATCAATACAGAAATTAGCCTAATTAATAGCCCTACAATGGCTTCAGGGTGTTCAAATGAACAGTCACATGTTTCTCACTTTAAATCAAATGCGAGAAATGATTAAGCTTAATCAAGAAGGCATGTTGAACACCAAGAGTGACCTCTCACAGTTAGCCAACTTGTGAATGTAAAGAAAGACTTAATAAAGGAAATTAAAAGCACTATTCCAGTGAACACACCAATGATAAGCAAAATAGCCTTACTGATATACAGAAAACTTTTAGTGGCCTGAGTAGATCAAACCAGTCACAACATTCACTTAAGCCAAAGCCTAAATCCAGACAAAGCCCTAACTCTTTTTAATTCTTTGAAGGCTGAGAGACATAAGGAAGCTGCAGAAGAGCAGTCTGAAGCTAGCAGAGGTTGATTTTCATAAGGTTTAAGGAGAGAAGCAGTCTCTCTCATAATATAAAGGTTCAAGGTGAAGCAGAAAGTATGCACATAGAAGTTACAGTAAGTTGTCCAGAAGATCCAGCTAAGTAAATCATGAAGGTGGCTACATTAAACAACAGAGTCCCAATACAGACAAACAGTCTTAGATTGTTACATTAGAAGAAGATGCCTTCTGGGACTTTCATAGCTAGGGAAGAGAACTTAGTGCCTGGCTTCAAAGTTTCAAAGGATAGACAGACTAACTTTCTTGTTAACAGTTAATGCAGCTGGTTGAAGCCAATGCTCACTTCACTTACCATTCCCAAAATACTAGGGCCCTTAAGAATTATGGTAGATCTACTCTGTGCAAATGCCAAAGTGTAGCCTGGATGACAACACATCTATTGATAATATGGTTTACTGAGTACTTTAACCTCACTGCTTAAAATATCTTCTGCTCAGAAAAAACAATTCCTTTCACAACATTGCACGTGGACAATGCACCTGTCACCTATGAGTTCTCATGGAGATGAACAGTGAGATTAATATACTTTTCATGCCTGCTAACACTACATCCATTCTGCAGCCCATGAATTAACGAGTAATTTTGACTTTCAAGTCTTATTCTTTAAGAACTACGTTTCACAAGACTATAGTGGCAAAAGATAGTGATTCCTCTATGGATCTGGGCAAAGTCAAGTGAAAACCTCTGGAAAGGATTCACCATTCCAGACACCGTGAAGAACATTCACAATTCATGGAAAGAGGTCAAAATATCAACATGCACAGGAGTTTGGAAGAAGTTGATTCCAATCTCATGAATAATTTTGAGAGGTTCAAGACTTTGGTGGAGGAAGTAACCGCAGATGTGATGGAAATAGTAAGAGAACTAGAATTACAAGTGCAGCCTGGGGCACCTGGGTGGCTCAGTGGGTTGAACGTCCGACTTCAGCTCAGGTCATGATCTCCCAGTCTGTGAGTTCGAGCCCTGACTCAGGCTCTGTGCTGACAGCTCGGAGCCTGGAGCTTGCTTCCCATTCTGTGTCTCCCTCTCTCTCTGCCCCTCCCCTGTTCATGCTCTGTCTCTCTGTCAAAAATAAATAAACATTTTTTAAAAATTAAAAAAAAAAAAAAGTACAGCCTAAAGACGTGATCGAATTGCTACAATTTCGTGATAAAACAGATGAGGAGCTGCTTCTTATGGATTAGCAAAGAAAGTGGTTCCTTGAGACAGAAGATGCTATAATGACTGCTGAAATGACAACACAAGATTTAGTATATTACTTACTCTTAGGTAATGAAGCAAGAGCAGTGTTTGAGAGAAGTGACTCCAATTATGCAAGAAGTTCTAATATGGGTAGAATGTTATCAGTCAGTAACAGAAACTACAGAGAAATTGTTCATAAAAGGAAGAGTCAATTGATGCAGAATACTTCCCTTGTCTCATTTTAAGAAATAGCCACAGCCACCCTAACCTTCAGCAACCACCACCCTCATCAGTCAATAATCACAATACTAAGGCAAGACCCAAGGTGCCTGGGTGGCCCAGACCATTAAGCATCTGACTCTTGATTTCAGTTTAGGTCATGATCTCACGGTTCATGAGTTCGAGACCTATGTTGGGTTCAGTACGGATAGTGCGGAGCCTGCTTGAGATTCTGTCTCTCCCTCTCCCTTTCTCTCCGACCCAACTGGGCACTCTCACGTGCTCTTGCTCCCCTTCAAAATAAACTTAAAAAAATATATATACTAAAGCAAGACCCTCTATCAGCAAAAAGACTACAACTCGCTTCTAAAAGCTCAGAAAATGATTACCATTTTTCAGCAATGAAGTATTTTCAAATTAAGGTACATACATTGTTTTTGTTTTTGTTTTAGATGTAATGCTACTAAACACTCAACAGACTACAGTATAGTGGAAAAGTTTATATGCACTGGCCAACCAAAATATTCATTTAACTTGTTTTACTGTGGTGGCCTAGAACCAAAACCACAGTATCTCTAAGGTATGCTCAGGTTTAAACTAAAATTTAGCCCCAACTCCCATTTCTCAAGGCTCAGTTCTCTACTGATGCATTTTTACATGGGAGGGGGGAAAAAAAGCATTTTTAGCTATTCTTAAAAAAAAAAGTTATGACTGAAGCTAATCACAGAAAAATCATTAAGACAGGTAAAGGGTGACAAATAAGTCTGGTCTTTTCTTTAGCACTGGCCAGGATCTTATCTCCAGTACGTAAGCCTTCATGTATTCAGTGAAGGTGGAAGTTTAAAGGCAATGGCCACTGATTTGAGATCATCAAATTAACTCTCTTCATTCTGATGACATGCTTGCTGTTTTTTATTATTATTAGCTTTTTACTCCTACAAACAAACAATAAAATGATCATAAAGATATTCTAGTTCTGGGGCACGTGGGAGGCTCAATCAGTTAAGCAACCTACCCACTCTTGATTTCAGCTCAGGTCATGATCTCATGGTTTGAGAGTTTGAGCCCTGCATCACACTCTGTTCTGACAGCAGGAGGCCTGCTTGGTGGTATTCTTGCTCTCTGCCCCTCCTCCACTCTCTCTTCTCAATAAACTTCTGAAAATATTAAAAAATAAAAACTGGCAATTTAAGAATGTAATTTAGAATGAACTGAAAAGTTGCAACAGAAAAAGCATTCAATAAGCTTAGTTATAATTTGTATGCAGAAACCAACAACCCTATTATAGTAAAAACAGCTAGCAAGGATTCCATTTACAACAAAACAGCAACAAAAACAGAAAAATAGTAATAAACTTAAACCTCTTAAGAGGTTTATATAAACACATAAAATGTTTAAAGGTACCAAAAGATGATATAAATTTAAGACTAATAACAAAACTATCAATTCTTACTAAATTATAAATTTCACACGGTAAAAAAATAACTTGACTTTTTTATTGCATAAGAAAAGGCCAATTTTAAAGTTAAAAAAAAATCTGGGGCGCCTGGGTGGCTCAGTCGGTTGAGCTTCCAACTTGGGCTCAGGTCATGATCTCACGGGTGCTGAGTTCAAGCCCCGCATTGGGCTCTGTGCTGACGGCTCAGAGCCTGGAGCCTACTTTCAGTTCTGAATCTCCCTCTCTCTCTGCCCCTTCCCCGTTCACATGCTGTCTCTCTCTCAAAAATAAGCATTCAAAAAAATTAAAAAAAAAAAATTTTTTAATTATGAAGAATAACTGTGGAGGGGGCAATGGCCTTATTATTTGTATTATTACTATTGATATTATTTGATATAAAAGCATCAAATACAAATACAATGAAGTATTAAAGAGTTCAGCTATATCAAAGTTTAATGCACAATAAATATGGTCATTCAAGAAATTGTGTGGTAACTCTCATTTATCAGGAAATACAGTAAGATGGATCTGTATCTTATTCCCTACACCAAAATAAATCTCAGCTAGATCAAGAATGTAAATGCAAATAACAAAATCATAAAACTAGAAGACATGTAAGGTTTTGTTTATTTGTTCTTGCTTTAATCTCATCATGAGAGGCTTTAAAGCATGACTCAAAATCCAGAAACTATCAAAACAGACTAATAAATTTTGCTGCAAAAATTTTCATCTGGCTACAAAGGCATACAAAATAAAATCAAGAGGCAAATTATTTTAAAAAAATTTTTTAACATTTATTTATCTTTGAGACAGAGCGAGACAGAGCATGAGCAGAGAGAAAGGGAGACACAGAATCCAAAGCAGGCTCCAGGCTCCGAGCTGTCAGCACAGAGTCTGATGCAGGGCTTGAACTCACAAACGGGGAGATCACAACCTGAGCCAAAGTCAGACGCTTAACCGACAGCCACCCAGGCACCCCAAGAGGCAAATTATTAAAGGAAAAATACTTTCAACACATAGACAATTCCCACAAACAATACAAATATAGGTAAAGAATGTAATGGATTCAAAGAAATGACTCCTAAACAAATGAAAACTTACTCATAAGAGAATTGCAAAATAAATTACAAACTAAAACTTGTCACCAGTAAGACCAAAAAGTTTTGGAAAACATACTCTTGGTGTGACTGGGTGGCTCAGTAGGTTAAGCATTTGACTCTATTTTTGGTTAAGGTCATGATCTCACAATTCAAGAGTTTGAGCCCCACATTGGGCTCTGTGCTGACAGTGCTCAGCCTGCTTGGGATTCTGTCTCCCTCTCCCCCCGCCCCCCCCACCCCCACCCTCACACCTCCCCACCCCCCCACCTCCCCACCTTCAGCGCACGTGCGCACATGCTTTCTCTCATTAATAAACATTTAAAAACATTTTTAAAAAATGAAAATACACTTTAGTGTTGAAAAGGATGTAGAAACAAAAGGCAACCTCCTTTTGTTTGAGAGGGAGTAAACTGGTGTACCTCTACAGAAAACAATTTTAATCAAAATGCATTCTTTGACCCAGAAATTCCCCTTATAGAAATCTACCTTAGCTCACAGATATACTAGTACATGTGGGAAAAGATACGCTATTTTAACAGCAACAGCAAAAAAAACCAAACAAACAAACAAAAAAAAAAACAAAAAACCTATCAAAAAAAATATACATTCAGCAGAATACTATTTAGCCATTAAAAAAAAAAATGCAGCCTGGGGCAGCTGGGTGGCTCAGTCGGTTAAGTGTCTGACTTCCGCTCAGGTCATGATCTAACGGTTCGTGGGTTCGAGCCCCGTATTGGGCTCGGTGCTAACAGCTCAGAGCCCAGAGCCTGTTTCAGATTCTGTGTCTCCCTCTCTGTATGTCCCTCCCCCACTCACGTTCTGTCTCCCTCTGTCTCAAAAATAAAAAACATTAAAAAAAATTAAACATAAAATTAAATGCAGCCTGTTAAGAGAAAAAAAAAAAAAACAAATATAACAGTATGTAGAATGCTACCATTTGAATCTTAAAAAGATGGGAAGTTATGTATGTCCTATGTATCTTTGTATATAGGACTAAATCTGAAAGACACACTAGAAATTTGATTGCCTCTGAGAATGGGAACCACAGACAGGGAAATGGAGGTGACTGGGGAGGAGATTTACATTTATACTTTTTTCAGTCATGATCAAGTAAATACATACTTTCTTTTTTAAGGTTTTTTGTTGTTTTATTTTTTTGAGAGAAAGAGAGAGAGAGAGCACATGCGCACACGGTCAGGGAGGGGCAGAGAGAGAGAGACAGAATTCCAAGCAGGCTCCGCAGGAACCCATAAACCCTGAGATTGTGACCCAAACCAAAATCAAGAGCCAGATGTTTAATGGGCCACCCAGGTACCCCTGTACTTTTTTTTTTTAAGCAAGTGTTTGTACTCTATTCCTTCTCTATGTCCCTAACTCTAAGGTATTCTGGCTTACACATCAAAAATAGGAAAATTAAATTTTCTCCTTTGCCACAACATCCAAAACTACTTAACTTTTTCCAAAGGATGAGGTATGAGAAATATGAAAATGATACGTTTCTCTTCCTGTGCCCACCCACCTACTATTCAAAAAGTAGCTAAGTCATGTGTTGAATCATCTATTTTTAGCTACAATTAAAAAGTAGAGTTATGAAAGTAACAGCAGCTGATCAATTTTTTTTTTTAATTTTGTAAATGTTTATTTTTGAGAGAGAGACAGAGTATGAGGGGGGAGGGGCAGAGAGAGACAGAGACACAGAATCTGAAGCAGACTCCAAGCTATCAGCAGAGGCTTGAACCCACAAACCATGAGATCATGACCTTAGTCAAAGTTGGTCGCTTAACCGACTGAGCCACCCAGGCGCTCTGCAGCTGATCAATTTCTAATCACAGCACAGTCCCAGAAAACCAGTTCTAACTGGTGGCAAAGGTGCTCACCTCCACCATGGCTTACCATCTCAAGGCTGTGGCATATCAAAAATGTAACTAGATTAAGGAAGAGTAAGAAAACTAGGGGGAAAAGTGAATGTGTAATAGCAACCAAAGAATGGATTAAAATGAATTTTTACAATAAATTAGAAACTATCCTTTTATAGTAAAGGTAGTAATTTCCTTCTTGCCAGAAAACGTATATTCATAGCCCTCTATCTTTTATTCCACTTAAAAGTGGATGACTTTCTTTGAGATAATGATTTTCTACCAAGTTTTAGGAAAGTTAAACTATTAAAAGAACGAGAAAACAAAACTATAGAACATCTCTCAATAATAAAGTTTCTGGAGTCATTTACCAGTGATCAAATGCTACCATTTAACAGTAAGACAATCCTCAGACACTAGGCTTCTTTGAGCTCTTCTTACAGAGACACTAAAGTAAATGTAATACACTAAACAGACACTATTTTCTGCCAACACAAAACGTTAAGTCACTATACGCTTATTAATTAAATCACATTACCACTCTACGTGGATGTGTAATTGACAAGACAAAAATCAGTTACTGCATCCAAATGTTAATATGTTTACGTATTATTTGCAACATGGTTTTATTCTGAAGTAGAAAAGTACTTTAGAAGGCTATTATGCAGCAACTAAACTTAATACTCTTGCAGAGAAGCCCAAGGCATCTCACCTAACACTGCTAATTTATTAATTTGTTCTCTCTGCTATAAAGTTTCATGTTATTCCAACATTAGATTACCTTAAAACCAATTATAGCTCCAATTAGCAATCTATTTTAATCTAAATAGATTAAATATAGAGAAAAAATAGAGAAAATACTCAAAGTCTATGCATTTTAGAACTTCAAAAGATGCGAGGTGCCTGGTTGGCTCAGTCGGTTAAGCATCCAACTTCAGCTCAGGTCATGATCTCACAGTTGGTAGGTTCGAGCCCCGCAACCGGCTGTGTGCTGACAGCTCAGAGCCTGGAGCCTGTTTTAGATTCTGTGTCTCCCTCTCTCCCTGCCCCTCCCCCACTCACCCTCTGTCTCCCCGTCTCAAAAATAAACATTGAAAAAAAAATTTTTTTTAAAGAACTTCAAAAGATGCGATTTAGTAAGCATTAGACTTTAGTCTAAACCATTTCTTATAACCTATGATAAAAGAATTTAACTGATCAAAGAATATAATCACTAACCTATTATAATAACAATTTATTTTTTTATTTTGATAACCAAAACTCACAAAACCCTGGGAATAAATAAACTGTGCTGCAGACATTAGCAGGTTACAAACTGAGAAATGTGCAAGATATTATAAATTAAAAAAAAGTACAAAGAAATTGGATAGAGTTGGATTGTTTAGGATTAAGGATGTTTGTCATGTATAGGAAAGGCCTGAAGTTAAAATACAGAAAATGCAGGTTTGCTAAATTTGGAAATATTCACTGATGGACACAAACTGAGTCAGCATGTAGACTGATCTGAATGAGAATCATAACATGCCTGACACAAGAATGAATGGGCTCAAGGGCAGCCAACACAATAAGGAGATGCTCATAGCAGTAGGATGCAGAGGAAAGAAGAGACAGCAGGGAACAGGGGCACAGAAATACCAACTTGAGTTAATTTCTGCTTCAAGACCTGGCACATTTCATGCAATTCTAGAAAGTTATTTTGCTCTATTGATACACTTAAAAGAAATGAAGCACAATTGCATAAAGCATTAATTAAACAAACATATTAGCCTCGTAAGAACATTTTTCTTTCCCTTCTTTCTCGTTTCCCTAATGGATACTTTATTTTTGCTTCCTCTGATCTAATCCTGATAAGAACTAGGCTCTTAACCTATGAGGTCTCAATTATCCAGTATTTGAAATAAAACTCTGCTCTCCGCAAAATTTTTCGAGGGCAAAGGTTCTTAAAGGAGTCTGTGACAACAGTTAAAAAAACTTAGAGCCTCCCTATAATCACTGCAAATAACCGTGCACCACTCCTCTCCCCAGTCCTATTCAACTTGGTTTCTTTGCCAATGATCAATACCAGTAGAGGAGGAGAGAGGGAGAAGACACCTCCTGTTTGTCTAACTAGGTATGGAGTCCCCATTCTGTACCTTCCCAAACTGAGTTCATTCAAGCGTTATTTCTCTAACTTCAGGATTAGAGGACTGCTACTATCCTTGAAGACCATGGAATTATTGAAGTTCTAGACATAAAATTTAGAAGCTAAACTCTCCTGTGTAGTTTCGTAACTTTGCTTCCTACTCTGTGTCAAACCCCAAGGCTGAGTGTCTTCTTATATTTTTTTAATTAGAAAGAGGTTTAAGAAGCAACATAATGAAATCTACAAATATCTTCACTTTTAAATTATTGCTAAGACATGCAAATAATTACCTGCTGGTAAAAAGGAGTGACTCTGGACTAGCACTAGGGTCCTCAGATAGGAGAGTCCTAACCCAGTAATGAAACTTGATGTGTGGCCCTTGGAACTCCCCTTAGGTCTATTAAATCTGTTTCTTCAAGTGAAAAGTAAGGACTAAACCCAAACATTTTCCACATTCACAAAGCACACTGCTCAACTCTGTTCTTGTTCTGTAAAACTGCTGAATCGTTTTTATGTTATTTTGTACGTTAATCACTGATTATCTATTAATAACTATTAAAGCTGAAACCCAGTTTTATCAAGTATAAGGGCTGCTGACAGTAATTACTCATTCTGGTATTTCAAACATTGATTTATAGCCTCTTTATTCCACAGAAGCAGTAAATTTGATTTTACTCCTGGAGAAACACATACCTTTAATCAAAATGTTAGCTACATACACATGTCATGTAGAGAAGCCAATTTTTTGAAGATTAAAGAACATTAACTGAGTACCTCCTGTATACAGAGACATTGGGGAATTTGAGGCATTAGAAAACAGTAACAAGAAAAACCATCTTTGTCTCTTAGGGGCATATAATGCACTTTAAAGGGCAGGAGAGGCTCAAATAGAGAAAAAGACAGGGCAGCAATTATCATATGTAACATAAGGCCTCTATGATCTCTGAATTTCTGACAGAAATTCCTGACAGTGGTCAGAAATGACTTGCTACCAGGGGGCACTTCATCTGGCCCTGGAAAGAAGGGTAGAATTTAGACCAAAAAAGGAAGACATTAGGGGGTAACAGGCTAACCAAAACATGGATGGCTCAGAATGTCAGGAATCTGGGCTCTGTCTACAAGGGCAGAGGTAAGCAATGCGAAGAGTGCAGTTTGTTCTCTGTGTGGTTTTGTTTTTAGAGAGAGCGCGAGCAGGGGAGGGGCAGAGAAAGAAGGAGAGAGAGAGAGAATCTCAAATGGGCTCCATGCTCAGCAGAGACAGAGGAGGCTCAATCCCACAACAAGATCATGACCTGAGCAGGAATCAAGAGTCCAACGCTCAACCGAGCCGCCAAGGCACCCCTGTGTATTTTATTCTTTACTACTAAAATTCATATTTAGTATTTCTGAATCAAATGTATTTACAAATCAATGTGTACATAAAAGTGTTTTTTTTCCCTCACACTGAAGCAAATCTGTCATAAAATCAAACATATGTCATAATCAATAGCTTCTTAAAACCAACACCAGATTTGGAAGAACTGAGTAATAGTTCTGGGAATTGAGGGGAGTAAGGCATTTCCACAGAAACAGCAAAGACTCAGATTAAAGGTGCTGCTCCACAGAGATCCACAGACCAACTCAGGGATGGCAGGTGGAGGATGTGCTCTGGATAAATGGAATGAAAAGCAGCTCAACAGAGCACCCAGATCAAGGGAAAGTTGGAAATGTTAGACTTAGAACTCTAGGACGAGAGAAGCACCTGGGTGGTTGAATAAATTGAACATCAGACTCTTGAATTCAGCTTAGGTCATGATCCCAGGGTTATGGGATCAAGCCCTGTACTGGGTTCTGCACTGGGCATGGAGCCTGCTTAAGATATTCATTCTCTCTCTCTCTCTCTCTCTCTCTCTCTCTCTGTCTGTCTGTCTCTCTCTCCCTCTGCCCCTCACGCCCCCCTCTTGCCCTCTCCCTAGAATAAATACATGCATGCATGCATACATACATACATACATACTACTCTAGGATGAGAGATGACCACAGGGTAGAAGGAGAATAAAACTCGACTTATCTTAAGACTCCAGGAGCACACATGCAAACATAGACATCAAACACCAGTTTTAAAAACAACCTATTCACACACTACATGAGAAAAATGACAAAATTTTAAAAATTATGAAAACTCAAAAACTTTATCTCCAAAAACCTTGACCTGTAGCACAAGTGATGTGCTGTAATCCTCCCTCTACCAATTTATTCCATTGCACTTTCCAAAATGGCTACTTGATTCTAAAGGTATTATTGCAGTATACCAGCCCTGCTGTACTTTTCATGTCATTAAGCTAGAAAAGAGGTTTAGGACTATCTCCAGAAAAAAAAAAAAAAAAAAAAAAAAAAAAAAATTGCACTGATAGTACTGTTCTTGTGTAATGACTGGGGTTAAGCTTGGCACATTATTTTCTATAATGGCTTCACATTTCAAAAAGTGAACATTATGAGACTGGTACAATTAGGTAGCTTACATATACAGAATTCAAGGGTGAGATGAAGCAAAATCTGTATTACCATCTAGACTCTGTATCCCAAATGCTTTACCTTCCCTGTAATAACAATTACAAATGCTATTTTATCTGTAGAAAAAAATATATGTTATTTATAGTAAAGGAAAAAACCAAAGGTATACCCAATTGTCCTAGAGCACATTAATTATCCACTCCTCTTCAACCAAAAAAAAAATGGAAATTCTCAAATTTGACTTGTTTAAAAAAAAAAAAAAAAAGTCAGGGCACCTGAGTGGGTCAGTCACTTAAGCATCCAACTTCAGCTCATGTCATGACCTCACAGTTCTTAGATTCAGACCCTGCATTGGGCTCTGCACTGACAGCTCAGAGCTTAGAGCCTAATTCAGATTCTTTGTCTCCTTCTATCTCTCTGTCCCACCCCCAACTGTGCTCTCTCTCAAAAATAAATATATAAACATTTTTAAAAATAAAAAATAGGGGCGCCTGGGTGGCTCAGTGGGTTAAGCATCCAACTTCTTCTCCGGTCATAATCTCACAGTTCATGGGTTCAAGCCCCAAGCCAGGCTCTGTGCTGACAACTCAGAGCCTGACACCCGCTTCTGATTCTGTGTCTCCCTCTCTCTCCATTCCTCCCCTGCTCATGTTGTCTCTCTCTCTCAAAAATAAATAAAGATTAAAACAAACAAAAACATAAATTAAGTTCAATTAGAATGACAGTATTTGGGGGCGCCTGGGTGGCTCAATCAGTTAATAGGCCACTCTTGAATTTGGCTCAGGTCATGATCTCTAGGTTCGTGCAATCAAGCCCTGTGTGGGGCTCTGCAATGAGAGCACAGAGCTGCTTGGGATTCTCTTCCTCCCTCTGCTCGTCACCAACTCTCTCTCTTCTCTCAAAATAAATAAACTTAAAAAAAATTGTAGTGAAGCTTAAAGAAAAGGGCTGTGTCTTTGTTTTCTATGGCACACCTAGCACCTGGCACAAAAGGATATGCTAAATAGATGACCAATGAGGAGATTTAAGGACTATAAGGACTTCCAGAAGTTAATCCTTACTATCTTCTTTTAAAAATATTACTTATTTATTTTTGAGAAACAGAGCATGAATGAGAGAGGGGCAGAGAGAAGGGGTGAGAGAGAATCCCACCCAGGCCCCGTACTGTCACCACAGATCTGGAAGCAGGCCTCAAGCTTACCTGAAGTGGGACTGGAGCTCAAGAACCATAAGATCACGACCTGAGCTGAAGTCGGAGGCTTCACCAACTGAGCCACCCAGGCACCCCAATCCTTACTATTTTCTTAAATAATTATTTCAGTTAGAGTATCTACAAATCAATTGTGATCAGGGTTGTCTGGGATACTTATAAACAAAAGGGATGGGGAATATTAAAAAAAAAAAAAAAAAAAAAAAGGAAGAGCTATAGAAAAGGCTGACTTTTAAAAAGACCATCCTATCCTGCAAAGTCGACCAAAATATTAATATTCACATGAGCCAGCAACAAGGGGTTTGGGAACCGGGGATTAGGAGTTTCTACTGGGGACACAGTAAGAGTTAAAAACAAACTGTCACACTTTTATTACCATTTTGACATTCATTTATATAATCTCCACCAAGATACATAAAATAGTCTTATTTGAAATTTGAAAGGTGCAATGTGTAATATAAAACCAATTCAGGGGCGCCTGGGTGGCGCAGTCGGTTAAGGGTCCGACTTCAGCCAGGTCACGATCTCGCGGTCCGTGAGTTCGAGCCCCGCGTCAGGCTCTGGGCTGATGGCTCGGAGCCTGGAGCCTGTTTCCGATTCTGTGTCTCCCTCTCTCTCTGCCCCTCCCCCGTTCATGCTCTGTCTCTCTCTGTCCCAAAAATAAATAAAAAACGTTAAAAAAAAAAAAAAAAAATTCAAAAGCCAACTTCTAGGGGCGCCAGAGTGGCTCAGTCGGTTAAGCGACCAACTTCAGCTCAGGTCCTGATCTCGCAGTTTGTGAGTTCAGGCCCTGTGTCGGGCTCTGTGCTGACAGCTCAGAGCCTGGAGCTGCTTCGGATTCTGTGTCTCTGTCTCTCTCTCTGCCTGTCCCCTGCTCACATTCTGCCTCTATCTCTCAATAACAAATAAATGTTAAAAAATAAATAAAAATAAAAAGCCAACTTCAAGGCCCTCCAACAAGCACCCACAAAGGCTTCAAACTGTGGGCTGGCATGTAATTTCCTAAAATAAAGATATCCATTCCCACTAATTTTTCAAGTTTAAATACTGCTGAAGTTAATTCTTGACCCCTTTCTCTCTTAATCCTTCATTTCTTTAACCCTACCTTTCATAACCTTTTCATTTAGCAACCCCACTACCAAAATTCACATCACCTAATACAAGAGAAAAAAGGGGTAGGATTTCCAATTAAAAAAAATAAAGAGAAGTTAACACACTTAATGCCCTCTTTCCCTGTCTAGCCAGAAAAAAATTAGCCAATAAGATAATTAAGAGGAATAAGTAATTAAAGGAAAGGGAGTAAAATATTCACTATTAGATGTTATGGACTAATTCTTTAAATGAGAATAAACAGCAGAATAGGTAGGTAGATTTCAGGTCTTAACTCAGACTATATCAAATTCTCTAGCTCTACCATGGGGAGAAAAAAGCATTAGAAAATATTTTGGAGAGAAAATAAATCATCTTTAAAGTAAAATACACTTGTGAAAAGGAAAATCATCACACTGTCTAAACCAACTCACCCTTAGCAACCTTATATACGCAGAAGAATTTACAACAGAATATTTAAATATCAGTACATTTTTTCTTCCTGTGGTTATAAAAAATTGTATTTAATGTTTATTTTTGAGAGAAAGCACGACCGGGAGGGGGCAGTGAGAGAGGGAGGGAGAGCATTTGAAGTGAGTTCTGTGTTGACAGCAGAGTCCAATGCAGGGCTTGAACCCACAAATAGAACCCTGAGATCATGACCTGAGCGTATGTCAGACATTTTAGCTGAATGAACAACCCAGGCTCCACCAAAAATTATTATTTTTATAAAATGATTCTTTTAAGACGGACATATGCATCCTATCTCACAAATGAGCTTCATGTACCATAAATGCAGGCACAAACTTAAATTAGCCTCCTATATAATCACGGTTTTCCAAAAACACTCAGCAGCCAAACACTGTTAATGTTTTCACCCAGGGATGAGACATTGACCGTGTGTTTACATTTGACAATGTTTATCAGTTAGCCTCACTCCGTTTCTACAGGAAAGAGGATGGGCCTATGGTTAAGAAAGCAGTATAGAATCAATCAGGCTTGAATTTGAATCTGGTCCACTTTTATGCCAGATGTTACCTTGGACAAATTTATCTACTCTCTTTGAACCTGTTTCCTCTACTGTAAAATCCCTACATCTTAGTATGATATGAAGATTAATATTAAGGGTTAACATTTACCAAGTGTTTTGCTGGGCATACAGCACTGTTCTAAGTACTTGAATAATTTTTTTTAACGTACACTTTTTCTTATTTTTTTATGTTCATTTTTTTAAAAAATTTTTTTAAATGTTTATTTATTTTTGAGACAGAGAGAGACAGAGCATGAACGGGGGAGGGTCAGAGAGAAAGGGACACACAGAATCCAAAACAGGCTCCAGGCTCTGAGCTGTCAGCACAGAGCCCGACGCAGGGCTTCAACTCACCGACCGCGAGACCGTGACCTGAGTTGAAGTCGGACGCTTAACCGACTGAGCCACCCAGGCGCCCCTATGTTCATTTATTTTTGAGAGAGAGAGCACGCGTGCGCAGGGCACGGGGGGGGGGGGGGGGGGGAGGAGGGAGACAGAGACAGGGGATCAGAAGCAGGTTCTGTGCTAACAGCACAGCCCCAATGCAGGGCCGGAACTCACTAACTGTGAGATCATGACCTGAGCCAAAGTCGGATGTTTACTGAGCCTAGGTGGGATGCTTAACCATTTGGGTCACCCAGGTGTGCCTACATTAGATCTATTTTTAAAGGCAGCAGTATTCTCCTCACTTTACAGATGAGGAGAGCCATATTCAGTTTACAACAGCAGTACTCCCTGGCTTTACAGAAGCAGCAACCAAGGAAGTAAGAATTAGTAAGGCCCATATTCACAAAGCTATTAAGTAGAGCAAAGACTCAAAAAAACTCAAATCCTACCTCTCAACTCCTATCTACATGCTAATTTAGATAATGTATTTAAATACTTCGGCACAGTGCTTGAGCAACAGAAAGCAGGGAGCATTCAATAAAGGTTACTTTGATGACCGAAATTAAAATCTCACATACATCACTTCACACAGGTCACTCTAGTCATGGCCCCACTGGTGTCAGTAAAGAGGAAAGAGACTCACCTAGATAGGAAGGTGAAGAGGAAGAAAAGCTTAAAGAAATAACTTTAGTTATTAAATGTTTAGTAACTAAACATTTGTTTCATTTTTTTAACATTTATTTATTTGAGAGAGACAGAGCGTTAATGGGGGACGACAGGCAGAAAGAGAGGGAGACACAGAATCTGAAGCAGGCTCCAGGCTCTGAGCTGTCAGCACAGAGCCCCATGCAGGGCTCGAACTCACGGACCGTGATATCATGACCTGAGCTGAGGTCAGATGCCCAACAGACTGAGCCACTCAGGCGCCCCTAGACATTTATTTTATAAATGTAACTTCAATTTATCTAAAACTGGGAAAAGCAGTTTTAATACTAGAAACCACAGGGAAATGCACCAAAGGAAAACAAAACAAAACACCTTCAACAACAGGTAATGAACAAAGGGAGCCCAAGAACACAAACCCAAGAACAGAAAGAAACACTTCTGCCCTCTTCTAATGCTCTCTGCACCCAAAAATGAATCAGGACTTTTTTCAGAGCCTAAAAAGATGTAGTAAAATGAAAAATGCTGTGACTCAAACATTTACCTTACAGCAGGGAGACCTACACCTGGATACAAGCACATAAAACAAATGGATCAGGTCCCAACACTTGCTACACGGGGACTGTAAATCACCCAGATCCTTTATCTCTAACCTCAGTCTCACCTCAGACATTAAGACAAAGGAGGGTAAGTGACAGCCCTAAGGTCAAGCCACTAGTATCAGAATTAGGAGAAAAATACACATTTTCCTGAGCCATGTTCAGTAAGTTTTCTTTCCCCTAAACACTAATTGAAGGCAGTGTAGTGAGAGCCTCTGTAAAAAATACCCTGCCTTAGGGGCGCCTGGGTGGCTCGGTCGGTTAAGCGTCCGACTTCGGCTCAGGTCATGATCTCACGGTCCGTGAGTTCAAGCCCTGCGTCGGGCTCTGTGCTGACAGCTCGGAGCCTGGAGCCTGTTTCAGATTCTGTGTCTCCCTCTCTCTCTGCCCCTCCCCTGTTCATGCTCTGCCTGTCTCAAAAATAAATAAACATAAAAAAAAAAAAAAATTTTTTTTCAAATACCCTGCCTTAAAAAATAAGATGAAAATAAAAACAATGGGGTGCCTGCGTGGCTCAGTCGGGCATCCAACTCTTGATTTCTGCTCAGATCATGATCTCACAGTTCATTAGTTCAAGTGCCACATCAGGCTCTGCACTTATAGTGTTGAGCTTGCTTGGGATGTCTCGGTCTCCCCCACCCGCCAAAAATAAACATTCTAAAAACCAAATCGATAAACATTAAAAAAAAAAAAAAAAAAAACCTGCCTCAACTAATTCCTAGCAGCAGGCCAATTTGGTGATGAACCATATTCAAAATTTCTTCTGAAGAAAATGACATTTTTATCACTGTATTCTCCCTATGTTTATGTTACCTAAATTCATTAATATTCATTATATAAATAAGCCTCAAATCATCACCTTCAAATATTAAAGTTACAAATAAAACCCCATGTTAATGAAGTAACTTCAGGGACGTTTGGGTGGCTCAGTTAGCCGTCCAGCTCTTGGTTTCAGATGAGACCTTATGGTTTGTGAGATCAACCGAAGCCTGCTTGGGATTCCCCCTCTCCCTCCCTCTCCCTCTCTCTCTCTCTCTCCCACCCCACCCCCCCATACCTCCTCTGCTCGCTTTCTTTCTCTGTCTCGAAATAAACATTTAAAAACAATTTTTTTTAAATAAAGGAACTTCATGTATTTATCCTTAAGACCATTCTCCTCTAGCCCATCAGGCCTATTTTCATTTCACAGCCTATAGTATAAAACCTTCAACACAGAGTGAAATGAGTCTATAATTTAACATTCAAGGACAAACATAAAAAGGCAATTTTCTACACTTAAGAAAAATCACGAAATTTTCTAGGTTTTTGCTGAATGAATCCTTCTCTGCCCTTGTGGAGCTTTAACAACTTACTGCATTAAGGCTACTGAGAAATAACAGTTCTCTACAAGAAGCCTGAAAGGCCAAATGTACTTCACCACCTCTACCAAAAACTAAACAGCATCAAGAACTATAGTTTAGTCTTCATTGTCTTTTCTTACCCTTGCAACTTAAATTTTCTCCCATCAATTACTGAGGGAACTGGACAGATTTAAAGGGAGCGGATCCTGGCCTATTAAAGAGTGAAAAGAGCCATGAGAAACTTTCCATTACAAAAAAAGTAAGCACACGGACTTTTAAGCATCAATGGAAGACCACCTTTTGCTTTCAATTCCCACTTCTCACAATATTCCACAAAGTTCAAATAAAGCAGCAATGGAGAACACTGAGAGACTGATTAAAGTTACATGTGAAGATTTCAGGAGTGAAGATTGCTAATTCAAACCTAACAATTGTGTTTAACAAACCAAACCTCCCACTCACCTTCTCCCTTCTATCTCCCTGCCCCCCCCCCCCCAAAAAAAACCCCTTGAACTCACATTGCTCAAGTGTTTGTCAAAGTTGGCCTTGTTTTATCAAGGAGGAAACATGCCTGATTTCATGCCTGTGAAATATGTGGTGGACTGGGCATCATGTGATGTTAACAGCAAGTAGAGAAATGAAGTGAACACGAACCGGTTATCATGAAGGCTGCTGCTATCCTGCCACCAGCCTCCATGTTTCTGCATTACAGATACACTAACCTAAAAGCATATATTCATCTCTTTTCTATATTTTTTCTTCAGTGATGTGAAAAATGGCCAAGTTTATTTCGGCACATGATTGAAGAAAATGATTAGTATCTAAGTCATTGTTTTCATAGCCTCTACCATTCAAGTCTTTCATCAACTTTCAAGAATCGCACAAAATTCACTTGGCTTCATTATTCCTCAACTGTGTTTACACTGTTTTTATGGGAATATACAAGCAGAACCGCTCTCCCCACTGCAACTATATTATGTCCTTTCTGAGCCTGCTTCTATTATTTATACCTAATCATGGGTCAAGGCACACCAGCCCAATGAAAGGCCAGCACCCTAAGGCTCTAAAAAGACTGACTTATCTACTCTATATATAGTTGAGATTTCAATGTGGCTCTAGAGTTTTGTAATCTTAGTTTTTCACAAAAATTAAGTCATAATTGGGAGAAGGGATGGTAAGCATTCTTCCTAGAGCTCCTGGCCCTTTACATTAAATAACCTCTCAAGTCAGGAGTCATCTATAGCTGAGTCATTTTAAGAGAGAAAGGAAAACAGCAATTAGGCACTCTTATCTAACATAAACCCACCCTTACACCCCTAGGGAACCTCTTTCTTCTGTAACACAACATGGAGACTCTGCCCCACACATACCTATCAAAAAGAACTTGAAATTAAACAAATGAGTTATTTAATTTAAAACACATTATTGAACTAATATTTTTAAATAGTACCATTCTCTCATTCTCAGGAGACTGACATCCCTTTTATTGTCTTCAATAAGGCACTGCAGAAAAAATATGTTTGGATTAAGACAAATCTAAATTTGAATTTGAGTTTGACCACAACTTAGCTGTTTAAGGTTGGCCAAATCCAACATCTTCAAGTCTCAACTTCAGCCCCAGTAAAATGGGTATAAAATACCACTTATCAAAAAAGAGAGTCGGGATGATGAAGAGATAGTAAATAAGAAACTCCCAATACCTAAGTAGTTCCAATAAATACTAGTTACATTCCCTGCAATAAATGTTGAGGTGAAAACTCTGCAGAATCCTTATTACAAAACAAACAAAAAAACCAAAATAAACCCAAAAATGAACATTTCCTGAAGCCTCCTTTATACGTGCCAGACACATTGTTAAGCACTTTTTCATAGTATCTTACTTAAATCTCAAGATATCCTTTAAATATCTTCCCCTTTTCCCTGTTTTAAAAAGGTTAAATAACTAAGCAGGTCAGAGAAGTGGTGAGTCCTATTTGGAAGCCAGGTCTTTCTGACTCCAAACACTAGGTAGGCTCTGTCTACAGCATGCCTTACATGGCTACTTATGAAAACACATGCAGCTCTCAGTGTTTTGTTTTCTTACTGGAAATAAATTAAAATCACTGGGAAGAAGTTACCTGAGCAATTTTATAAGCATAATAAATTTCAAAGAGAACAATGATTATTAGATCTTAATCAAGCCTACTATCATAAAGTTTACTATCTAAAGGACCACAACCATTTCAACAATAGTTGTCCTTACACAGAAATTATTTACAAAATTCAGGTCATCACAGGTAAGTAAGCCATAGTATGGGCCACCCAAGCACATACACTATAATATGATCCTCAGTTCTGACCTACAACCAACACTACTGCTGCAACCATTCCAAGAGGCCCTGGTGGCACTGGGTTCAGGAATTGAGTGCCTGCTATATAAATAGCAGTACTTCACTAAACCCTTCTAAATTCCAGGACAAATCTAATCTACCCTGTAATAAATTTCAAGATTAAAGCTCTACTTACAATTCTTATTTCATCTAAAATTTTTTCATTAATATTGTGTCAACTGCAGCTCCTCAGATTATTTCTAGTCGACCCAACTTGTGAATCACTAATAAAACTTTTAGTAGAAAACCTAAGATTTTCATTCTTCACTATTTCACAAAACAAAGCTATAGGAGTATTTCTTATAACCCATATTAAATCATAAGTGTCTTCCAATACTTATACTCCAAGAGTTATGCCCAAAGTTTACAAAGCAAATGAATTACCAGTACAGTTTTAAAGCCCTTTCTGAGGAACACCTTGAAGAATCTGATAAAAGTCTTTCTCTCCAAAAATCCAAATATGTCTGTGCATATAAAACTTGGCTCACTACCTTAAAGCACCCCATTAAAGTCCATCTATATAGCTCCCCTCAATTTATAGGGAATTCATCAATGCCAGATAACAACCTCTTATTTAGAAAGTTCTTGACAGTTTTAAAACATTTTACTCCTACTTCTCAAACTGTACAGTCCCGTAAGGAATTTACATTTATCAATTTTTAAAATTTTATTTACCTACAACTATAAATCAAAAAGATTCTTCCAAATCCTTTAAATTCTCATAATACTAAAAAAACAAAAACAAACAAACAAAAAAAAACAACCACCTCTCATGTTCTTGGTCCACAAATATTGAGTGCTCACAAGATGTGTGGCCCTGAACCAGGGATGGCAAAGAGAATTCCAAGATACTGTCAAGGCCAGTGACCTTGAAAAGTTTACAATCTAGCAGTACAGTCTGTTCTACTTAAAAAAAAAAAAAAAAAAAAAAAAAAAAAACAAAAAAACTCCTTTCAACAATTTACTGAGTATTTTGAACAAAAACAGGTGTGGTTTTTAAGCTAAAGCCTTTAAATAGATAGGAAAAGGAATATTATGGAGGAAAAAAAAGCAGAATAGACCCAGAGAAACTAAAAAGAGGGAAAACCATAACCAAAGACTAAATTTTCTAGTAACATGTATCTAAAAATGTGTTTAATTTACCAGGTACACCTGGCTTGAACACCTATAGCCACTTCCACAAATTAAGTCAACTTCAAAATTGGGAACAAAAAAACCATTCAATGAGAGGTAATAACTTAACAGAATCATTAGTACTAAACTGACAAAATTTCCATAAATATTTTACTTTAAAAAAGTTATTGCAAACTATTAAAATAGTAAAAAACTTAAGCAGTTAGGGAACAACAACAAAAACAAGGCTGGTGTGCTCTTAAACTCCCATTATCAAGCCCAGAGCAGACGTCACTAATTAAATCACACCACCCTTTTTTCCCCACTAAGCCTCATTTCTTTCAAAATAAAGTTCCAGTAGCTATCAGGGTGAGCACTATAAGTGAATTTGTTGTTATTGTTATTTTTCAAATACTGTTCAAGCCAACTCAATGAAGCACCAAAAATGTATGTACGTATTTAATGTCCAACGAATTTACAATAAACTTCATCTGAGTTGTTTTCCAGAACACAAAATACTCTTTAAAACTTTAAACCTCTCTCCGTTAAGGAGAATTTATTATGGTCAATATAACCTTAATTAGGAAAAGATATTCTTTTAAAACATGTAACACTCCACCCCCATGGAAGAGTTCCAGATAACTGTAATTAATTAACTACATTTTTTGGCAATCCTCATTTTTGACCCTATTTGAATTAAACCAGACAAAATTACTTTTTCTGAATATCAACAAAATTAAAACTAAACCTGCCTACATCTTTAGAAATGTAAGAATTGCAAAATTTAACAAAAAAGTGTAAGAGAAAGAAGCACTAATTTGTCCTTCCAGTTTAAAAAAAAAAATACAGGTCAGTTTTAACAAAACTCTAAAGAAAATATATGTGACCATTTAAAATTTGTCACTTCCTTCCAAAAAGAATTTAAGGGAGAACACAGATGCCAGAAGATGATAAGGTGGAAAATAAAAACAGATCACTGGAACTCTAGGATCACATTACCAGGTGGGTGATGCTTAGCACTAAATAAACTAACAGGAAGGAATGAAAACCTGAATTCAGTAAGTTTTAAGAGAGCACTGTGGGATTAGGGAAACAAAAAGTTATTTCCTAAGTCTCCAAGTCTAGCAATGAAAAATACATACTATTCTATGAAGAAACCAGGAGATGAGCATCCTAGCCTTAATAGCAGGATTCAAGTATTACATAAACACAGGCATGGTTAACAGATGACAACACAATGTCAGGAATATAAACACCATAAAAAGGAGCATTTCCGCACCCCACCTCTAACCTCAATTAGTAGTAACACTAAAAATAGTAGCTTTGAGGAAATATCTGTTAGTGTCCATTGGTAAAAACTAAAGTGTATCTTTTTTTCCCAAGATGTTTTATTTAAGTAATCTCTACACTCAACTTGGGGCTCCAACTCAACCAGGAGATCAATAGTTGCACACTCTATACAGACTGAACCATACAGACTACCTGAAAACTAAAATATATTTTGGAATACTCTTTTAGTAAAGTTCCTTCAGCAGAAGCTGTTCTGTAGGCAGGACCTCAAATTATGCATATCTTATCTTGCTTGTAGAGCTCCGCATGCATACCCATGCAGACTTTTTCCATTATTTCATGTAATTTTAAGCGTAAGAAAGTTTGAAAAGGCTTGATACTACTTTTACTCTTAGAAGGACACAAAGTACAATAAACATTCCTGCCCAGGACCTTTTTTTCCTCCCTAAAACAGGAATGAAACATGAGCCAGCTATCAAGACTTGAGAGATTCCGAGAGTGGTCATAAACCTTTAAAAATACATTTGCATCCAATGGAGAGTGGTGCCTTTTCATTTAGACAGGCCACTCATTTGGAGGAAAACGAATTTAAAATTTGCCTAAGTTGCCAAACTACATATGAAGATAAAAAAAAAAGACCAAGTGTATTCCCAAAGACAAACTATTATGAGTAAATGAACAGGACCAGAAAAGTAGGGTTAACATTTGGGCAATTATTGCTGGAAAGAGACGCAAGAGAGAAACGAACACACGGTGTCCATTTACCTGACGCCTTTGGCCTCAGTGGCTCTAATTTTATTTCCAGCACGGAGGAGTTAACCGAACTCTTATTATATAGAACCTATTTGATAAATGGAAGAAGAAAATCTAAAGACTTATATCAAAGTTCCTTCAGAGGGCCAATTAAGGTAAAGCACGGTTTTCCTACCACTGAAAGGAATTAAGGGGGAGAACGGTAAGGAACCCATCTTCTTCCTCTTCTCTTGTCCAGAAAAACAAGTTTCCCAAATGCGCACAGTCCAGACTGAGGTTTCAACCCCCGGCAGTGAGTAACCAAAAGCAAGGACTGCTGCAGCCCAGACTAGGTTCTTACCTCCTGGATGCGCTTCCTGGCCCGCTGAAGCACTTCTTCGTAGCCCTTCTGCCGCAGCTCGCTAAGGCTTTCGTAATACTCCTCAGGGTCGTCGGTCTCAGTGAAAAGTACCTGGGACAGGATCTTCCAGCCGCAGGTGTCCAAGCCATGGCCCAGGTAGACCTGGAGCTGGTAACATAAAGTGTCGATCTCCTGCTCGGTCATCTCTGGGGCCCCCCCAAACAGCACGGTCCACATGCCAGAGGGCTCCTCGGGGAACACGGGTAGGCACTGCTCCAGCTGCGAGTTCACAGAACACAGCTGCTGGTGCACAGCACGCAGATCCTGGAAGGAGAAGAGCCCAGCCCAGCTACACTCCTCTGCCGGAGACTCCAGCTCGGCGGTAGGCGGCGGCTGCTCCGCGTCCGAGAGCGCCAGGGCTCCCGGGGCCACCTCGTCCTCCCTCACCATTTCCAGCACCTCGATCTCCTCGGAGACCGCCCCGCAGGCGCTCACTACTCGCACCGAGGACACCGTGGCCTCCGGGGGCGCCGAAGGGGCGGCCCCCGCCACATCTCTGCCTTCAGATCCCCTTCGAACCGGGCTAGTCTGGGCCCTCACTGGGCTTCTGAGAGGGCTCTCCGCCCCTTTGCCGGCCGGACTCCGCAGCAGCGGGTCCCCTCGAAGGCTGCGCGCACTCCGCGGAGAGCCGCCCTCCGCCCAGGCCGGACTCCTCCGGGGTCCCGGGCTCCTGCCCAGAATCGCAGAGGCCGTCGCCTCGGGCCGGCCCTTGCCAGCTGGACTGCCCGGCCCGCGGGTCCCGTCCGACGTGGATGCTCCGGGCTCCGCGCCCCCTCGCGCCCCCGCCTGCTCCCGGGAGCCGCTCCTCTGCCTCTGGGCCGTCCGGTTGTGGCAGGTTATGGCAAACTTGCCCTCAATCTCGTTCCAGGCCACAATGAAGACAAACTTGTGCTTCTCGCGCTCGTCGAACACATGGGGCCGCACGGCCACCCAGTCCGACTCGAGCGTCTCCTCCAGCGCGAAAGACATGGTGGCTCCGGAGCCAGGCCGCGGGGGAGGCGCCGAGGGCCCTGCCCGCCCGAAGACTCACGGCTGGCTGCACCGCGCCCCCTGCTCACCCTCGCTGGGCGCCTTCGGCCATCTTAGCGCGCCAGCCGGCTCTCCCCGCTTGCTCGCCCGGCCCTCAGCACTCGAACCCGCCGCGCTTCTTTGTGGCGGGGCTCGCGGGAAAGACAATACGCGTCCCCGGAGCAGGTAGTTCACATGGTCACGTGCGGCTGGATCTGTTTACAAGCCCCGCGCTGCGGCGGCGCCTCGCGTCCGACCCGGCCGCCCCCAGCGCGAGGCCGCGGTGCTGCGTCTTCGGCTCTCTGAAGGTGAGGCGCGGGTCCCGCGGGGCCAGGCAGGCCGGTAGGCGGTCAAGACCGGCCGCTCGTCCAAGCGGATCTCCCCGCCCCTCCTCCTTCTTCCCTTCTTCCCGACCGCCCGGAGCCGGCCTGACGGAGAGACGCGTCTCTTAAACTCTGAGCTTCAGAATCGCCACAATGTTGCCATTTGGCTGCTGACGTAGGCTCCTCCACGAGGGACGTAAACACGGGCACGTGCCGCACGCTGGTGACGCGACGGCGGCGCGCACACCCCGTGCGCGCGCGCCGACTCCGCCCCTCGGCGTCCCCCGCCCTCGCCTGCAAGCGGCCGCGCGCAGGACTCTGTCCATCTTTCCGCGCAGCCTCCTTCTCCCAAGACTGGAGCCGGCAGTTGGCAGCAGTCTGCTGGCTCTGGAGACGGTCAGAGTGCCAGGTGTGCCTTGCGGTACAGGTGGCCTCTGAATCTCGAGAAGGAAGGAACAAAGGTGGAGGAACTGAGATTTTTCGAAGCCCCGTCATTCAAAGGGACCTTGAAATGTAAATGTGTTTCCTTTCGCTCTGGTGGAAGTCGGTATCGATAACTCCTATATTCAGAAAATACTCGGTAACATCACAGGAGCTATGTGCTAAACTTTACTAGGATACCCCGGATTGTTGGATTCTCCCTAGCACTCTTGAGACACCGTTTAAGATATGAAAGGGAATTGTCTGAAGACAACCCAAGAGAACTCCAAAACCAAATTAAATGAAATGAAAATTCAGTCTTGTCCTAATAGTATGAATGTTTACGTTCCAGTTCAGCCGTGTTTTACTGCTTCTGGTTTCATCATTGTGTACTGTTCTGTGAACCTCGTTTCGAAGTCACTGGCTTAAACCCTTTTGAAGTTGAATTCAATTATCAGAGATCACAGAATGCACATACAAAAAAAACAATAATGTAAATCTGAAGAATTCTGCTACTTATGCTGAATGATGACGAAACACATTTTTAAAATTGCCTGGTGGATCTTATCTAGTTTATATTATTGGCATTCTCTTTCGCATTAGTACTCCATTCATAGTGCAGCTATTCTGCATCCACAGTAAAGTACCATGGGAATTATTCTTTTACTTTTGTCCATATTTCATTTTTTTAAGTTTATTTATTTGTTTTGAGAGAGAGAGGGAGACAGATGATCCCAACAGGCTCTGTGCTGTCAGCTCAGAACCCGACTCCAAGCTCTAGCTCCTGTACTGTGAGATCATGACCTGAGCCCAAACCAAGAGTTGGAGGCTTAACCGACTAAGCCACCCAGGCACCCCATTTATGCAAAACCATTTGGATTAAAACCATTATCTAGGTTTACTTCAGTATACTGACATCTGAATAAACAGCCAAAAGTTTTAACCCTATCACTCAGGAGGACATTGTAGACCTGTAGATCTACTTGTACCGAAAAAAAAAAAAAAAAAAAAAAAAAATTGGGGCAGGATGAGCAAAAAGGGAAAAAGACAGATTTTTTAACTCCTTTTTTACTATTCTTTATGTGGAACCACAAATTTTCAAGTCTTGTAACCGAACTTGTGCCAACTCTCTAGTGCAAATAAATCAGAGATCTAACTTTCAAAAGGCAGGAAGAGAGACAGAAAACCCATTGCAAATCTGTATCACCAGGTAAGCAAACATTATTTTCCTGTCTTCTGCTAAAAATGTACCACTAAAAGTTTTTCTGATAAAAAGTGATGACATGATCACTAGCTGTCATAGTACATTACAGATAACTATGAATACCAAGAATGAGCATTAAAAGGATATGTTCATAGGAAATATTTTTATTATGTATATTAAAATTGCAGTATTTATCCACAGATATTAACTTGTGTCTGATCACAATAGTGCAGGAGAACATTGTTTGGTGGTCACACAGGTATTAAGTATTTTCCCCAAATACTCTGGTCACTGTGTTTGATCAAAAGGGTTGTTTCGATGTTTCTCATTTCCTTGAAGTAATTGTTATCCTAGAAATGAAAAGAAAGAAACCAAAATTCCCATGGCAGCTTACTGTATACTACTCAACAATTCTTTATTTAGATATGCATCTGATTGTCAGTCAAGCAAGATCTTTGAGTATATAAATTACTCCCTAGGAGTCAGTAACACCATAGAAAACTACATCACCTTACCAGCTTTGAAAGGCCTTGAAAACAACTATCTGTGTGAATTTTTTTTTAACTATTGAGGACTGTTAGGTAATCTGCAAAATGATTTAACTCTGTAGGCCTTTTAATAAAGACTGTAATCATTTACATAGCAATATTCAAATTACATAGCATATTCCTGCACATTTTCATTTTATCCTCACATCAATCATGTAATGTACTTATGAAAGGAACAAGTCTTTAGTTTAACATGTGAGAAAACAGCAGTTCTATTACTTTGGTCACACATCCCAGGACTGGGAACAGGGAATGGCTTGAGTTCAGAGGCCTAATGGATGTATCTGTCTCTGTTAGATTCTCTCAGAAGCAGATGCAAAACTTTATGGGGGGCGGGGGAGGGGGCGGGCAGTAACACCTGTAAAAGAAAAGGGGCAGAAGCAGGACTGGGCAGGCTACTCCAACAGGGAGCTCCAGAACAAAGGTTATTCTTTAAACTTCCCCCATTGAGTAGAAATGATTAGGCCTTGCTCAGTCATTAACTGGGGACAACTCTGAGAAAAGCATAGGATGGTAACCAGAAATTGAAGACACAAACAGCTGGAGAGACTGTCAGCCAGCTAACCACATTCCTTGCAGCTGCAGAGTGAGTCCTTTCTTAAAAGACGATCTGATTGACACATCCCCACATCTGCCAGTTTACCTTTTGTGTCCGTGGATCTACTTCATAACATATGTGGGGAGCGGCCCCGTCAGGGCTCTGGTTGGCTCCTCTTCCTGAGGGGAAAGTTAGAAGAAGGAAGTAAAGAAACTATAGCCTCCACAGCTGTGGTTGGTCTCACAGCCAAAACTGGTACTCATTGAGTCCCCTCTCCACTGCCTGCTCTAAAATCCCTCACTCTGTTGGCTTCAGTGGTTTACGTGGTGGTGTTTCCCAAACGCTCATTCGAGGGGTCTGAGCTCCTGGTGACCTTACCTGCATTTACCTGACCTTACCTCCATTACCACATCACTACATTTGTCACAATTAGGCAAGTACGTACCAAGAGGCACCCAGTCGCCACCTGAGTTCCATGCATGTTCCTCCCCTCTCCCATCAAGTAACACAAGCCCTGCCTCCTTCTGCTGGGTTAATTACCCCTAACAAGATGGTGATTCCTATTCTTGCCTGCTAGTTTCTGGCCACACAGAGCCCAAAGTGTTCAAGTGGCAGCCGTAGCTTATCGTTCAATAAGGTCTTGGCTATCTTGTGACAAGAGCATATGTATTTTGAACATCAGGATCTCTAACCTTGCAGAATTCAGAGCTGTGGGGCCTTCAGTTGGTCACTCAAAGTGACGGGGAGGCCACTCCTGCTTCCATCCTTTGGTTCGTGGACCCATGTATTCTTCCTCTTGGGGACATAGTGCTATATAAAGTTCTGTAATTCAATGTTTATATATGTCTTGGAGGATGGTACCCCCATCCTTTTGGGGTGTTGCCGCTGAGCTGATGCTACAGCTGTACCTCCAACATGCCACACTAATACTCTATTTAGCCAGTAGCTCTAGATGACACAGTATATGGCATGATCACTGGACCTGTAAAATGAGTTCCCTGATTGGATCTTATGTTGTTTCATGTCTGTAGATCAGGCATTCTATAAGTGGCTTGATAGTGCACAGGAAAGGCAAACCCGTACCCAGATTAAGTTTCTAGTCCTGTGAGAAAAACCACTGCCTCTTCCAGGATGAAAATGGTCCCCTGTAGACCGTTTGCTACCAAGTGGCCAGTTAGTCTCCACATTGATGTCTATTGCTGGCAGATTGATTCAAAGCAGATAATCACTAGATTGACCTTCGTAAGTGGAAGTCATGTTTTTTGACCCATGCAAAGCGTCTATCTCTTTCACTGTGATCATGTCATCTGTTTGCCTATCATGCCAGTGAATGTCAGCTAGTCAAGTTACTTTGTCTGCTTGGTCATTTGGGTCTCAGACCATGTGGGTGCTTTCTGATGGGTATTAAAATACAATATAAAAATCTTCACACCTTTTTCCCACTCTCATATGTCTGTCTACATGTCTCTTTTTCAGACCTCCTTATCTCTGATATTTGTATTTTTCTCCTTCCAGGCTTCTGACCGTTCCCCATTGGCCAGAGCCCATCTATGTTTTGACTCTAGGCCACTTTCCCTTTCACACAAAGTGGATGACCAGATACATCTGAAGTTCTTCCCATTGGGAAGATTTTTCTTTCACAAAGAGTCTCATCACCATTTTTCACAGCCACCTTGAATAAGTTATATAATGCAGGCAGCATCCACTTTGGGTTTTTGCCTAATACTGAATCACCCATCCATAAACCAAGTGGGGGAGGGGGACTCCTCCTTCTTCAGTTGATTGAATAGGAGATCCATGTGGCCACTGGTGTGAACTCAGAAGGGACATTCCTACATAGTGGATGCCATGAGGTCCTGGATCCACTGTTCATGCCCCTGGCAGCGTCATATTTTCCTGCTCATACTCAGTCTCAAATGTACCATATCCATCTTATGATGGATTGCTTACTTTATGACTTGTTCCTAACTGATGATGGGCACTTCCAGACTATGGTTGCTTGGCATCCCAAAGTCCAGCATTTCAGCTCTATCAGGGCCCGTTAGCATGCTAGGAGCTATTTTACAAAAGGGGCATAACTCTCTGCTGCAGATGGGGTGACCTTGTTCCATAACCCCATGAGCCTGAGTTGTGGTTGTTCCTTTGGGACTTGTCATTAACTTCTTGTCGTATCTTTTTGTACTACTGACATCTCAAATAGCATAGAGTGTGCTGAAATCATTGTTCTAAACAGCAGGGCTACTTGCTCTACAGTTAGGACCATTACCTCTAAAGTCCAAGAAGGCTTCACAGTCATTGTATTTCCTTCTTGTAACAGTGGATGCATGCTGCAGCAATTTTCCCTTTACTTTGAAGGGAATGTCTTGGCATGTTCCTGACTGTGGGATGTGCAGAAACTTTACTGAGTTGCCAAGTACCTGAATTTTTGTAGAGTGTGTCTCTCTCCATCTGGAGTACATGTGTCTTACCAATTCTCTAGCACTCTAGTACCCTCTTACTTACTCATCTGCCAGACTGTCATCATGTCATCAGTGTAATGAATCAATATGATGTTCTGTGATATGTCCAGATGGTCCAGATGTCTTCAGGCTACACGATGACAAATGGTGGGAGAGTTAACACAGCCCTGGAGCAAACCATTTCTGACCATCTTTCCTGACTGGTATAGAAGAATATACACTCACCAAACCAGTGGCTGCATACTACATACCATATTATCTGTCCTTGCAAAGAAACTACATCTGGCTGGATGGCTGCGATCAGGGCTCTTTCTTGGTTGAGCTAGCAGGAGTCTGCAAGATACATTTGGTTTCTGCAAGGACCAGACCAGCAAATTAAACAGAGATATGCGGGGGACCAGCATGCCTGCATCTTTAAGGGTGGCACTAATCTCTGCCATCCCTCTCCAGGGTTACACTGTTTCTGATGTAACACTATCTTGCTGGGAGTTAGGCAGTCTCAGAGGGTTCTGCTTGGCCTTCCCCACTATCAGAGCTCTCACCAACAGGTCCAATATGTGGGTGACTCCAATCACCACATATATCAATCCCAATTATATATTGGAGGGCTTGGGAAATGAGTACCAGGTGAGTTCAGAGACCAAGTAGACCCAGACTTTGGGTAAGACTCTATCACCTGGCCCTTGTATGTGTGTCCTCACTATAATACAGAGCCTGTGATGAAGTTTTGGGTCTTTGAATATCAGTACCAGCTTGGACCCTGTGTCCAACAGTACTTGAAATGTCTGAAAGTTTCCTTTTCTGCAGTGAACACTCACGCCATACATGGCCTAGATCCCTTTGGAGAAGCACTGGGGAAATCTTTATGTATTACAGAGTCCTTCCCCCTGAGACCCAATCATCTCTTCAGTCATTGGGCACCAGGTCTGAAAACTGAAAAATGGTTCGGGTCCAGAGACTGGGCAAAGGACTTTTTTGGGGTAACTTCGTTCAACCTCCTACTCATCCACTCTTGCTCTGTTTTGACTATGTATATGAAGCAGTGCATTTTGGCTGTACAATTATTTTATCCTTCAAGACACTGTGTTCTCTTAACCCTCCCATAACTGTGGACACTGTGACCCTCTGGCTTCTGGTGGTGAAATACTACCACCAGCCTTTCTTACTCCAGGGCCTTTTCATCCTCACTGCTATCAGTGAGTTAAGTTCTGTAACTGCTTCTCCTGCCATTAGCCCTGGCCTCAGAAGAGAGCCACACTACACTTCATAGTGATGCTGGGGCACCATGTACTAGCTCATTTCTAACACTCTTGATAAATGGCAAATCCTTTGGACCTTCCTGGAAAACATAATCCTTCTCCTGGCCTCATGTAACCTTTAAGTTGTCATCACTTACATCCTTGAGCTAAATCCTAATCCTAAATATTTGTATCCTAAATCTTTGAGCACATAATTATTTCTTTTTATTCTTAATGACCTATCTAGAGAATCCTTTGAAACCCATACATTTAACCACTGTGTTACTGAAGATCCTCCAAGCAGATTCCAAGATTACATGTGGGAAAGATTTTGGAGGGAAACACCTGTGAGGGAAAATAGATAGGCAGCCAGAGCCAGGGGGAGAGCTGGTAGATTATGATGGAGAGAGGGAAGAAAGGAAGTCTCCACAGAAAGCATCTTAGAGTACAAAGTAGTTGAAGAAAGTTTTTACAAGGCCAATGGGGAGTCCTCAAGCCAAGGTCATCGGTCAGGGGAGTTTCCTCTCTCCCTGCCTCACTCAGTCCTTAGCTGGGAGCAGCCTATGAGAAGTGTAGTAGATTCATAACATAGCAGCCCAGGCCATCGGTATTATGCTTGGAGATCCGAGAGACGCATTCTTATGGCTGCCACAAACACCATCTGTGCTTTAAAAAAACTTGGAACTATTTATTCACTGATTCATGACACATCTAGGGCACAAATATGTGTATGATGTAGTGCTCACATTCTAGCAATTGGCTTCAGTTTGAGTGGATTATCATGAATAATTTTCAGAAATTAGGAATAGAAATAGACATATTTTGAGAATCTCCTGAGGCAGATCTTCAGGGTATGGCTTCATTATTTTGTTTGAAATGATTTGACATTCTAAAGTAAGTTCTAAGCTAAATACTAAGTGGGGTTTGGGTTCTTCGTCACTGCACCCAGGAAGCTATACAACTGTACCTAAAAATGTTCTTCCTTTAAAAAAGGTCTGGATTAGTATGGCATTTTGGCACAATGCTAATATATGATGAAATTGGGTCTTAAGTACATGACTGTTTACTATATTACTTTATTTTTTCTGTATTTTAAAAATAATTCATAATAAAATTAATAATTAAAAAATACCAGTCATCAAAACAAAATTAATTACAGCTACACATACTAACATGGATATATTTCAAAAGCAACATTAAATGAAAAGAAAGAAATTGCAGTCAGCTCTATATGTCCTGATGCCATTTCAATTTTTTAAATAAGCAAAGTGACATTCTATATTATTTACAGATCTATAGTTAGGTGGTAAAAATATTTTAAAATGCAAGGGCAGGACACACACCAAGATTCAAATAGTTTTTCCTTAGAGGAGAGAGGAGCTGAATAAGATTGGGGAGGGATACAAAGAGGATTTCCAGATATTCACATTGGCTAAATCTGGGTATGGAGTACATGGGTGTTTATTATATTACACTCGGTACTTCTTGATATGTTTGAGATACTTCATATTCTTCATATTTTGAAAGAATGTAAACATTCCATTCCAATGGGTCTTTCCTTTGGTTCTTTTTTTTTTTTTTTTAACCTCTGTTTATTATTGAGAGACAGAGAGAGACAGAGAGCATGAGCATGGGAGGGGCAGAGAGAGGGGGGAGACACGGAATCCAAAGCAGGCTCCAGTCTCTGTGCTGTCAGCACAGAGCCTGACGTGGGGCCCAAACTCACAAACTGGAAGATCATGACCTGAGCCAAAGTCAGATGCTTACCTGTCTAAGCCACCCAGGCACCCCTTTCCTTTGGTTCTGATGAAAGTGACCACATAAGAATATACCATTGCTTGGTTGGTATGAAAAGGAAAGTAAAAGAATGTCTTTTATAAATCTATACTTGCCATTTCTTCTCCAGTGTATCCTTTGCTGCACCCATTTTTCAAAACACTGGCTTGACATCACTAATTAAAAATACTCCCCAATGCTTATATGCCCAGTGATTTTTGTGGGTGCTAACTCACATTGCTTCAGTGGGAGAGAAACACTGGAGTAGTCAGCCACAGAAAATTAAAGAATAAACATGGTGGTAGTTAATTCTGCTATAGATTGTGCCCCCCTCCCCCACTAAAAATGCATATTTTTAAAAGATTTTATGGAAAAGGAATATTAAGTCATAACTCTTTACTTCCCTTCCTATTACTTACTCTCTGATCTTTATTAATTCACAGATCTCTGTTTTGCATAGGTACCAATCCCTCCATAGGGATTTTGTTGTTGTCTTTTTATCTTTTTATTTAATTTCAGTTAACATTTCTGTGCATTCACCTAGTCAGTCTTCTGTAGTTTTCCAGCTTGATAATGTACTTAAATTTATTCAACCTTAACGCTATTGTTGAATTTTTGAGAGTTTTCCAGCTTCCCAGTCTTATAAGTATTGTTTCTGTGACCATCTTTGTACTTTTTTTCCTTTCTGGCCATTTCCTTGAGGTATAATTTTAAAGTGGAATTAGGCCAAAGGGTGTGAATAGTTTTACAGCCCTGAGTTCATATGCCATTATTATATCAACTTACTGTAGGCCCAACAATATTGGATTTATACATTTTAATATATTTTTTTTTAATTTTTTTTTAACGTTTATTTATTTTTGGGACAGAGAGAGACAGAGAATGAACGGGGGAGGGGCAGAGAGAGAGGGAGACACAGAATCGGAAGCAGGCTCCAGGCTCTGAGCCATCAGCCCAGAGCCTGACGCGGGGCTCGAACTCACAGACCGCGAGATTGTGACCTGAGCTGAAGTCGGATGCTTAACCGACTGAGCCACCCAGGCGCCCCCATTTTAATATATTTTTAAAAATTTAGTTATAACAATATAATGATTGTTAAAAGTTACCTAATTAAAAATTCCTTCAGATGCTTTAAAAAAATTTTTTTTGGCCTAATTATGAAGAGTAACACTCTCTCAGGGCAACGGGGTGGCTCATTCGGTTGAGAGTCTGACTCCAGCTCAGGTCATGATCTTGCAGTTGATGAGTTCCAGCCCCATGTCGGGCTCTGTGCTGAAAGCTCAGAGCCTGGAGCCTGCTTCCCATTTTGTGACTCCCTCGCTCTCTGCCCCTCCCCTGTTCATGCTCTGTCTCTCTCTGTCTCAAAAATAAACATTAAAAAAATTTTTTTAAAAATTAAGAGTAAAAAAAAAAATAAGAGTAATACTCTCTCATTATGGAAAAAGTAAAATTAAGCAAGTGAAAGTGCCCTCTAAACCTCCACCCCTGGGCACCTGGGTGGCTCAGTCGGTTAAGCATCCAACTTCGGCTCAGGTCATGATCTCACAGTTTGTGGGTTTGAGCGTTTGTGCGTTTGTCAGTTTCTGTGTCTCCCTCTCTCTCTGCTCTTCCCCTCCTCATGTTCTGTCTCTGTCTCTCAAAAATACACAAATGTTAAAAAAATTAAAAACAATTTTTTTATGTTTATGTATTTTTGAGAGACAGAGCGAGACAGAGTGTGAGGGGGGACAGAATCTGAAGCAGGCTCCAGGCTCTGAGCGGCCAGCAGAAGAACCTGACTCAGGGCTCAAACCCACGAACTGAGAGATGATGACCTAAGCCAAAGTCGGATGCTTAACCATCTGAACCA
>NW_026058035.1:0-26437 GCF_023721935.1 Panthera uncia | reverse complement strand
CGAATAAGTCTCCATCCTTACTCTTCTCCCTCCCTTGAATCTTCTGTGGCACTCCATTGGCGAAATCCAGTGGAAAGCCAGAGTGCACAGGAGCCCTGTTAATATAACCCACAGAAATGAGCCTTCTGGAGAAGAAAGCTGGGTGGGAAAGAGTGGAGATATATAAGGACAAGTGGAAAATATCTAGCACAAAGGGGTTCACAGGCTTCTATGTGTCATAGATGGGGATCCCTGGGAACAGACTCTGAGACAAAGAGTCTCATGCAGAAGATTTATTAAGGAGTACTCTTGGGAGATACACCTGTAAGAAATGGGGGAGGAGGGCTGGGACACAGAGAGAAACCGACTCACTATGCAGTTGCAACGTTAAGGCCTTAGCCTATTCTGTGAGGTGCTGTGGAATTGGGATGGGTCTGCAGAGGGGTCCCCGAACTGAGGCCTTGGGACACCCCTCTGTACCCATGTATCAGCCAGTCAGAGTACAACCTTGGGCTAGGGCTGGCCAGTGCCTGTGACCTAGAAAAATTCCCAGGGAGGGATGTAGGTATGAACCTACAGGTGGAAGGTGGGTGGATCTGAGTGGACCACTGCCTCATCCACTACACTGTGTGTGGGGGTGAAGGCAATTGCTGATTAGATGGCTAAGGACAAGTAAAGCGCTGGATACAGAAATGATAAGATACGATATACTGAGTTGGTGAGAAAGGTTAAAAAGAGTGAAATCAGATGCTAAAAGGCATTTGAAAAAATTCAAGCTCTATCCCTTGTAAATACATCAATAAAAATAACTCTCTTAATAACATAAAAATGCTGCGGATAGATACCTCCTAAGCACAGCAAATACCACTATGTATCAACCCAAGAGCTAAAATCATATTTAATGGGGGCACCTGGGTGGCTCAGTTGGTTATTCATCTGACTCTTGATTTCAGTTCAGGTCACAATCTCACGGTTCCTGAGTTGGAGTCCCGCATCAGGCTCCATGCTGATAGTGTGGAGCCTGCTTGAGATTCTCCCTCTGCCGCTCTCTCTCTGTCAAAAATAAATGAATAAACTTAAAAAAAATTTTTTTTCACCTATCAAATTAGCAAAGACCAAAAAATTTGATCACGTACTTAATTGGTTATAGTGTGAAGGAACAGGCATTCAGACACAGTGTTAGTGGGATATGAATGTCGCCTCTCTGGGACAATCTGGCAACAGTCATTAAAATTAAATACATGCATAGGGGCACCTGGCTGGCTCAGTTGGTTGAGTGTCAGATTCTTGATTTTGGCTCAGGTCATGATCTATCATGGGATCGTGGGGTCGTGGGATCTATCCCCACATGGGGCTTCATACGGAGCATGGAGCCTGATTTAGATTCTCTCTCTCTCTGTCTCTCCCTCTGCCCCTCTATCCTGCTCGTACTCACTCTATCTCTAAAAAAAAACAAAAACAAAAACAAAAACAAAAACAAAATAGGGACACCTGCATGGCTCAGCCGATTAAGTGTCCAACTTTGTCTCAGGTCATGATCTCATGGTTTGTGGGTTTGAGCCCTGTGACAAGCTCTGTGCTGACAGCTCAGAGCCTGGAGCCTGCATTGGATTCTCTGTCTTCCTCTCTCTCTCTGCCCCTCCCTCTGTCTCTCTCTCAAAAATATATAAATAAACAGTAAAAAACATTTTTTTAAATAAAAATAAAATTAAACACAGGCATATCCTTTTACTAGTGATTCCACTTGTAGAAATTTATCTCATGGGTATATTCACATATGTAAGAAAGAAATGTAAGGATATTAACTTCAGCTTGGTTTATAATGACAAAGGAAAATAATTTCTGCACTCAATGTGGGACTTGAACTCACAACCCCTAGATCAAGAGTCACATGCTCCACCAACTGAACCAGCCAGTCACCCCAGTATGTAACTTTTAAAATGAATGAAGCAGATTTCTTTGTCCTGATGTGAAGTGATTGTCAAGGCATGCTGCAGAGTAAAAAGAATCAAGAAGCAGAAAAATATGTATGCTCTGCTATTTTTTTTAATATGCATAGAAAATCTTAAGAAGGATATATAAGAAAATTGGAAGCAGTGGTACTTCTGGAGATGGAAACTGGATATTTGGTAGGATATATAAGAATATATAAGAAGAGGGACGCCTGGGTGGGTCAGTCGGTTAAGTGTCCTATTTCGACTTGAATCATGATTTCACTTCGAGGTTCGAGCCCTGCATCAGGCTCTGTGCTGATAGTGTGGAGACTGCTTGAGCTTCTCTCCCTCTCCCTCCCTCTCTCTCTGCCCCTCCCCTAACTCTCTCTCTCAAAAAATAAACAAATAAACTTACATATATATATATTGCATATATTTATATAATATATAAATACATATCTATATATTATTATAATATATAATAGTATTATGCATAACATATATTATATAATAATATAATATTATATAAATATAATATATATATATAATCTTATATATATAAGAATGACACATTTTGTACCTTTTGGATTTTATACCTATTCAAACATTAATGTAAAAAAATAGACCACAGAGATGAACCCAAATCAAGCAAATACTTAAAAGAATACAACTGACAACAACCTTTTTTAAAAATTTTAATTTATTTTTGAGAGAGAGATAGAGCGAGTGGGAGAGGAGCAGAGGGAGAGAGGGAGACACAGAATCTGATGCAGGCTCCAAGCTATGAGCTGTCAGCACAGAGCCCAACGTGGGGCTCGAACTCACAAGCCGTGAGATCATGACCTGAGCCAAAGTCAAACACTCAACCGACTGAGCCACCCAGGTGCCTCCAAAACCGTTTTTTTTTTTTTTATTAAAAAATTTTTTTTTAACGTTTATTTATTTTTGAGACAGAAAGAGACAGAGCATGAATGGGGGAGGGCCAGAGAGAGAGGGAGACACAGAATCTGAAACAAGCTCCAGGCTCTGAGCTGTCAGCCCAGAGCCCGACGCAGGGCTCGAACTCACGGACCTTAAGATCGTGACCTGAGCCGAAGTCGGACGCTTAACCGACTGAGCCACCCAGGCGCCCCACCAAAACCGTTTTATGAACAGAATCTCTATAACAATATGTCAGAGATGAATATAGAGATTCGTCACCTCCCAGCCCAGAGCTGTGGGGGAGGGAGGAGATTCCTTTTATGTTTTGTCCAAGAAAATGACTGTTAAAACATCCTCAGATCTGCTCAATTTTTTATTTTATGGCTTTTAAGGCCTTGTCTCCCAATGAACTTGGGGTAAACAGCAGGATACACCATTTTTGAGCAGGTTGGCAGGTTTACCCGTCTCTCAGCGTTTGCAAAAAGGCACACTTGGGCTGGGGTGTGTCTGAGCCCAGAATGGGACTATAGAACAGCAGAAGGACAATGAACTCCATTGTGCTCCTGTTCTATGCAGCAAGCATAACAGTGTCTCCTATGGCTCAGGGACAAATGTGCCTAGGCATAAGCGGACTGAACATAGGCGATAGATGTCCAGCACCTGGAGATCTTAGGGGGTCTTCACTCCCACTACAACTTGGGAATTGAGTTTGAGGGTAGCCCCTCTCACTGCCCTACAAACCAGTTCAAACCTGTTCTCTCACTAGGCAATCCTTACTGTAGGTCTTCACATGGCTTAATATAGATCCCTAACTATTAGGTTTTAAATACCTTTCTTTTGATGCCCTTTCAAAATTTAAGGGAGCCGAAAAAAGGTTGTGAGATCAAACAACAAAGTCAAGGAGGTCTCTTTTTGATTACTGGAACAGAAGTCTTTTTACCATAGCAAATCATACAGACATGGCTCTGTATGATTATGATATAGTTTTAACAGCACATATTAGGGGCGGGGGGGTGGGGGGGTGGGGGAGAGGATCTCTATCAACAATTGTTTCCACTATCTAACTTCTGCCAGAAAGAATGGCTTGACTTTCAGCTGCTGCCTTCTGTGGTCTTTTGACCAGAATTCCAATTGTGCCATGCGGCAGGTCAAGTTGTGCAGGTGCCTGGCTGTATATTTTGCAGCTAATTCGCCCTGGCAGGCACGTCAGGAAATGATGCTGTTCACAATCAGATGTTCCACAGGAACATTACTGGACTTTGTCTATGGCTGAGTGGCAAAATTGATGATACCTGCTTGGAAAAATTTCCGGGTCAAGCTTATGTACACCAGGCCCTACCCAGGCACTGTTTTCTAGCAAGATGAGTCCCACTCAATTCTGCGGATTTGTATGTTTCTTCGGGGACCTCACCCAGGTCCTAGAATGGAGGCAAAGGTGTTTCTTGAAGAAGAATTCTGGCTTTGGCTCAGGTATTCTGCAGCCCACCTTCCCTTCTGCCAGAGGGTTTGTGGCGGGGTTTTTGACTTGTTGAACAGAATGTCAGTCTTGCTACCTGCTTGCTTGATATACAAGATTTATGTATCTTCCACCTGTCAGCAACATAAAATCCCAGCACTACATTTTAGTTGGAGAATAACCTTGAATTTTAAGTTATCTCACTCTTTTCAAAACCTAGACAGAGAAAAGATTATTAAAGGGACTTACTATCCATCTACTTTTTGCTGACTTAAGATCTGTCCTTGTATCACATTAGATTATTGTAAACCTATTTTGCAACATTAACTTAGTCCTCTCTGGTGCCCCCATTACTGAGTTTGTCTTGTAGAGAGTGCAAGGACCAGATTTTCTATAAAACTATTGAAGTTATTGACCAATGTAGCCTAAAATATCTCCTTACATAAGGTGTTACAAGATGGGCTTATTTTATTTATTTGTTTATGTATGTATGTATGTATGTATGTATGTATGTATTTATTTAATACTTTGTCAGCTTAAAAAATGTTTATTTTTTTATTTTGAGATTGAGAGAGAGAGAGAGAGAGAGAGAGAGAGAGAGAGAGAGAAAGCTTGCATGTTCACGGGGGAGGGCCAGAAAGCGAGGGAGAGAGAATCACAAGCAGGCTTCGTGCTTCGGGCTGTCGGTGTGGAGCCAATGTGGGGCTCAATCCCAAGAACCCTGAGATCATGACTTGAGCCAAAATCAAGATTTGGATGCTTAACCAACTGAATCAGCCAGGCACCCCATGATGGGATTATTTTATCATAGGGTTTAGTATTAGGGAAAAAAAAAAAATCCCTTCTGAAAAACTGGTTTCCTCATTTCCCATTCTAAGGGCAAAACAGTGTATTACTCTTCTTTTTCTGGTTGACATAAATATAATTAGTAACCATGCACAGTTACCATGCTAGCCTTTGGGGCTACAGTATATGCTTCCTCCCTGTTTTTATGGTTTTGGTATTATATTTCTATGCCAATAAATGTGTTATATGTTTATGTCATATTGGAAGCTACTGTATGGCCTAAACTTATTTTTAGAAAAAGTAGGGCTATGAATTTATATCACTGTAGAATACTCACGTAAAAATTACACTATGCTCATTAAAAACAAAAACAACAGCAACAACCAAAAACCTCTCAACAACAGACTATACCGAGGCAAGGAACAAGATTTTAAAACTAAAGTCTGATAAAGAAAGAGGGAAAGTACTCAATATTTGTTTTGTTTTTTCATTCATTAATCCTTTAAAAAAATTTTTAATGTTTATTTATTTTTGAAAGAGAGAGAGACAGCATGAGTGGGGAAGGGGCAGAGAGAGAGAGAGGGAAACACAGAATCTGAAGCAGGCTGCAGGCTGTGATCTGTCAGCACACAGCTGACTCGGGGCTCGAAGTCATGAGCAGTGATGTCATGACCCGAGCCGAAGTGGGATGCCTAACCCACTGAGCCACCCAGGTGCTCCTTCATTCATTAATTCTTGAATTCATTTATAATAGTTAAGTATTAGATAAAGTTGTTGATTCTCTAAATGTAGTAATAAATACTGGGTTTGCCAAATTCCATGTTGAAGGTTGGCATCTGCACCCTTTTGGGAGATTGCAGGAAAGGAAAAGAGTGGGGGAATCGAATGGGAGTGGAGAGGGTCACAGGTGTTCTACATTCGCTAAGCATACGTGCTTATCCATGTCAGCTGCCCTGGTGGGTCAGTCCTGACTCTTCCTGGCCTGGTTAAGCAATGATGTAAACTCTGTGAGGGTAAGGATTTTTGCCAGACACAAATGAGCTCAGGTTTTCTATTGAATGAATGAATGAATGAATGAATGAATGAATGAATGAATGAACGAACGAACGAACAGACGAACCTCACTTTGGTGATGGTGATCCAAGTGTCCCGGAGCCTGAGCTCTTGCCCTTATCCCAATCTTCTCTTGCTGGGAGATGGTAGCCTCACCTCTGGAAACTCTGGGAAGCTGCTTCCCAGAAAGAATGCCTCAGTGGGTTATAGGTCTTAGAAAAGGGATTCTGGTCTTTTCTCCATCCAAACTCCATGCGTATAACTACAAATCTGGCTGTGTTTTAAAATATTATGCTCTTTAAAATACCTGTAAATGCCCAAATACATTTCCCCTAATTTTTCATAGCTATATATAGGACAGTGTAATATGAACATTATGTTGGGTCCTTTGAAGTTTTGTGATAAAATCAACACATCATCCATTTAGAAAACATCATGACATTAGAGAATCAGTCTAATTCAATGCCTTTTGAATTTCAGTGTGTATCAAAATCACCTAGAGTGCTTGCTAAAAACTCAGGTTGCTAGCCTCTGCTTCCAGGGTTTCTGATTAGGTCTGGGATGGGGCTCAAGAATTTGCATTTCCAACAAATTCCCAAGTGATGCTGATGCTGGTAGTTCAGGGATCACACTTTGAGAACCATGGCTTTAAACCAGCTTTTCTTACCTAATCATCTGCCTATTGTGACCTTTTGGTGGCTTCTGTCCTGAACGCTGTTGGCAAATGTACAGAATGGTCTCAGGAGTGTGAGGCTGACTAATCTGGTGACTGTGACCTGCATTATCTGCAGCTGGTGGCTGATTGCAAAATGGAACAATTAAGGATTAAGACATAAATCACAGGAAATTAATATGAAGCACCACAGAGTATAAAACCCATAACATCGCTGGTATTCCTCTGTTTTGCTTATACACGTGCATCCTGCTTTGCTCTGCTGTGCTCCCCAGCATGGATGTGACCACACCCAGAACAAATAAAAGACTGTCTGTCTCTACTATCACAGAATGATAAGGTCATGGGCAGGCAAGAGAATGGAAGTAAATTCAATGAAATAAGATTCTAGGGCTGATGATGAAGAAAAATGCCATTATATTCATTTAATTTTATAAATATCTGTACTTCATCTGTAACTGTGGCAGAGTGGAAGTCAGAAAATTTTTTGCCTTTAAAAAGTGGCTTCTTTATGTCCAAATGATTTCTCTCTGAGTCAGACCTTCATATAACTATTTCATATTGACGAAGTTTTGGGGTAATGGGCGGGGTTCGTGGGGTCCGGAGCCAAGGGCCAAGAAAGAATTCTTGAAGACATCTTTGGTGCAAAAAGGTGATTTTATTAAAGCACGGGGACAGGTCCCATGTGCGGGAAGAGCTGTACTGGGATCTTGACGGGTAACTCATTATATACCCTCAGGTTGGGAGGGGGTCAAGAATAGAGTAAGTCTCTAAGGAATTTTGGAAGCAAGGTTTCCAGGACCTTGAGGGGCTAACTGTTGCTAGGGAAACTCTATTTATTACCATTTAATAAACCGCAATCATGAGACCCTTCAGATGTATATCGGGGAGCCATAGGCTTGGAGTACGCCCCAGCATATACCTTGGGGCAGTTGAGCTAGAAGAAGTAAACTTAACAGGATCCTGGAGGTTGGGATAATGTTAAGCTAAGGTTCTCTTTTGCCACTAGCAAAGTGTCATCATCAAGGTAGCTGAGGTCCTAGAGGGAGGTCACTCTGCGGGTTTCAAGGACTCGTCAGTGGACTGTAGGCAGCAAGGGACTTTAATTTTTCATTTGCCCTAGTTTCCCACATCACCATGGCAAGCACTTAAACCACTTTCCTTTGTTCTTTCATAGCCAGGAGTGTCTGAGGTACATCACACATATTCTACCGGTGTGTGTGTGTGTGTGTGTGTGTGTGTGTGTGTGTGCGCGCGCGCGCGCGCGCGCGAGCGTGCGCGTGTGTGTGTCAGCCTGTATTTTGCCCTCAGCTTGCCCCACACTCCCTCATCAATATGGATTACTTATTGACTTTGATGATATGGCTTCTTAGAATAAAAACCTGAAGCATACTATAAAATAAGTGTAAATTTGAAATGCAGGCTGATGAGATGGAAACAAGCTGAAATTTCATATTGCTGATTAATTATTCATTTAACTTTTTGGAAATTTATATTTGTATTTCTTCTTATACACCCTTAACATCAGTTGATTAGCACCAAGAAAAATGAATTGATATAATGTCTAGAAAATCTGGTAGGATTGATTTAACAAAATTAGTTTGAAAACTTTCTTCCTGTTCTATCCCTTCTGAGGTCACAAAGTCACTTTTCACATTATAGACATCTCCAAATGGTTGCTTATTCTCTGATGTTTTCTTTGACTAATCAGAACAAGATGACAGGTTTTTTTTATTCATCCTACTAATGTCTGAGTGCTATTTACCTAAATCTGCTCCATCTACAATTCATAATGATTGCATTGATGCACATACTTTAGGATGAAATTGATTTAAATAAAATTTATTTAAATTTAAATTACTACCCAGGAAGATGGAGTGTAATAAGCTGGACTGCAGCTTCCTATCTCTTATTTGATTTAACTATAATACGGTTCTCAACTCATAAATAGGTCTAGTTTCATTTTTAGAAGCCTACACCATACATTCCAAGTGGTGATTGATTCTGATAATTTCTCAAACTGTTGTTGCTGTCTAATCAGGAAAATGAAGCATTTGAAACAAATAGATGTAAATTAATTGAGAGGGTTAAACACCTCTAAGTTAACACGTTTATCATGATTTTGTTTGGCATATTTTAAAATATGTTAGCATTATCAACCAAAACAAAAAAACAATGTATACTTATATAAATGTTTTATTTGATTAAAAGAGGGCATGCTGACAGTTTTTGAAAGACACACAAAAATGTTGAAATTGATATGACTTGGAGAACAAATCTTTCACCCTCACCCCCTGACTTTGTGGGCACTGGGTACAGTACAGGGAGTTATGCAAACCCATATTTGCAATCACTACTTTACAGATATTAACATAGGGGATGAGGGATATCTTGTGGCAGAATCTAATCTTGCTTAAGGAAAAAGAAGAAGAAAAGGCTGCAATTTCAGAGTTTGGGCTGGTTATGCATACAGGATAATGAGCTTGGTAAGTTTAGAAGCTTGGGTCTAGCTCAACAAACAGATGCCAATGTGGCCAAACAGTAATGTTCCATGCTATCTCCACCGTGCATTTGGGTCTCTGTACTCATCATCTCATATATATATATAGGGCTATTTTGTTCTCTTAATATACTTCACTCTAAGTATAATACCTTTGAACATTATTGTTTTTCCTTAGAAGGTAGTATGTGTTTTGTTTTATTTTATTTTATTTTATTTTATTTTATTTTATTTTATTTTATTGTGTGTTTCATTTTAATACTCACCCTCAGGATGCTCAAGAAGAAGGAGGGATATATCTTCAGGTTATACAGAGAGAAAGACTGAAAAGGGCAGATCTTGGAATACTAAAGCCCATGCTGGGCTTGGACTATTTCAGACATATAATTCCCCTGCATTCATTGGACTTGAGAGATTTTTTAAGTTTTCTGAACAAGACATTTTTAAGTCATCTCTCAGCGTGGGTTAATTTTATAGATCCAATGTTGTCTATAATGACAGCTTACATTAAATGCTTGGTAAGTATTAATTCACAATAGGTCCTTAAAACTACCCTGTGAGGCTGATTTTCATTTTTTAGAGGAAGAAGCCGAGGCTCAGAAAGGCTAAGTAAATTCTTTCCTCTCTCCCCCCAGTACTAAGTGCTACGTGGTAGACCTGGGGTTAGGCCTTTCTCAGTCTGGTTCAAGAGCCTGCACTCTGTGGTGTGTGTGTGTGTGTGTGTGTGTGTGTGTGTGTGTGTGTGTGTTTGATAAAAAGAAAAGTTCATCTCACAGTTGGGGCAGGTTCTGTTCTGGGGGGCAGATGACTTTATCCTTGAGGATGAATGGTTTTTTGGTTATTTTAAAAAGTAGGTAAACTGTCTTAGGAAGGACAGTAGGTCTTTTCCTGGGCCCTGCTGAGGGAGATATTCAGGCAGATTATGATTTGGGTGCCACATTTTAGGAAGCCAGCACCTCCCAGAGCAGGGCAACAAAACCAGCAAGGACATGGAACAGCTTCTATGTAAAGCAAGAATTGGAAACTAAGACACTTCCACTTCACGTCCTCAACACCCGTACCTGTCAGAGTCAGGAAAAGATAGGAGAAGAATTACTGTTCTAGAAGTTGGGAGTTTTAGGGTTTTCCCAACAATTCCTTTAAAAGCTGTATGGATATAGACAGACCTCTTAGCATTGCTGGGCTCAATTTCCTTATCTATAAGATGGATTCTGGGTTTCCAGGGAAGAGGTTCTGCACCAAGGCTGCACAGGGTAGCGGTTAGGAGTAATGACTCTGGAACCAGACCACCTGGCCTTATAACTATTTAACTTCTTCATGCCTAGATTCTTCACCTAAGAAACAGGGATATTAGTTTCTATTTCACAGGGTTGATAGGGGTAGCAATGGGTTAGTACATATAAGTACAGTGCTTGACCGTTAGTAAGCTCCGAATAAATGTTAGCTATTAACACTATGAGTATCTAGTATAGTGTCAGGATCCAACTTCATACAATGGAGAATATTTAGAGATGTCATCATCTTGGATCCATTTTCTTGGTCTTTCTTAGCTTAAGAGGCTCAAAAAATCAGAATCCTTTTGGCAACCCCATTTCGTCCCCACTCCTGTCCAAGCAAGGATCCTCCCCCAACGCTAAGCTATTGTCTAGGCATCAGTTCAAGTACGGGGAGGCAAGAATTGGAGCAAAAAAAGAAGGAAGAAGTGGCATTGAGGCCAGATGAAGGGTGTTCGTACAAGTTGTATATAAGTTGGGAACCACTTGTATACTAATATGTGTGAAGCTTGATTCTCTCATGCAAATAATGTGCATGGGCAGCTGGAGGTGTCACTCTATCAGGTGGGTCCCACTCTCTCCTCTGTTACCAGCTGGGTCACTCCCACCTGCCTGCATGCTGCTATTCTCCATTTCTCATCCACACTGGCCATCACCACTACCTACATGTCATAATGTCAAGGGAGGTAAACACATGTCATGGCAGATAGTGCCTATCTCTGCTCAGCCTCAGGAGAGGAGCTTCATGAGTCCAAGCATTGCCAGAGCTGGACTCATCCTCTTGAAAAGGGTGAATGAAATGAGATCATTTTAAAGTTGAGGCTTTATTTATTTATTTATTTATTTAATGTTTATTTATTTTTGAGAGAGAGAGAGAGAGACAGAGTGGGAGCTTGGGAGGGGCAGAGAGAGAAGGAGACACAGAATCTGAAGCAGGCTCCAGGCTCTCAGCTGTCAGCAGAGTCTGACGTGGGGCTCGAACCCACAAACCGTGAGATCATGACCTGAGCCGAAGTTGGACACTTAACTGACTGAGCCATCCAGGCACCCTAAAACTGAGGTTTTATAAAAATCCGATGTTTTAAGGCTCTCTATGAAAGACAAACACAAATCCTATGAGGTTTTCTTTAAGGTATAGTCAAGTTCAAACATGTCATTATAGAGTAAGACTTATAATTTAAACTATGACATACTTCTTAATTAAAAATATATGCTTGGAATATATATTTTTTCTTTCAAAAACTTTGAATTTTAGGAATAAAGGGGACATCGGAGACCATTCATTTCCATGTCAGCATTTTTAGATGCAGGAACTGAGAGGTAATGAGGTGAGGACACGTGTCCTTGTTCACAGGGCTAATTAACAGAGCTGGGAAAAGAACAGAATACTCATTCAAGAACTATTTTCCTTATGTCACAGAGGACTCCTCCTCCAAAGTAGTTGTTGTTCTTGCATTGCAAAGGGTTCTAGAAGGGGAGGACAAGTGAAACTAGGAGAACCAGCAGCTCGTGCAGAATGGTGGCAAAGACCACAGGACCTGGGGCCATACCTACATGGCTGGAATCCTGTCTTCTCAACTTCCCAGTGGTGTGATCCTGGGCAAGTTCTCTGTGAGGTAGCAATTAGATATTGTGAAGTCACAGTTAACCTCTCTGCATAGTCACAATGAATCGATTGCAAATGTTTTGGTGTATTTGTCAAGTGTTTTGCTCTGTATTGGGAACAGAATTAATATTAGATGCATGTAAATCTGGAACCGTGTCTGTGTTTAAGTGCTTAATTATTGTTTCTGAAAGGCCCACTGTGAGTATCTAGAACAGTTATAGTTAATAGCTTTGCTAAATTGAGAATGTTTAGGGATGTCTACATCCTGGATCCTGTTCTAGGTCTTTCTCAATATTTTTAAGTTGGTTTGTTCATTTGTTTATTTAGAGAGAGTATGCATGTGCACGCATATGAGCAGGGGAGGGGCAGAGAGAGAGGGGAGAAGAGAGAATATCAGGCAGGCTCCCTACTGTCAGTGTGGAACCCAGTGTGTGGCTTGATCTCATGAAGCGTGAGATCATGTAGGTCTTTCTCAATTTAAGAATCTTAAGAAGTAAAAAAAAAAAAAATCTTAAGAAATCAGAATTGTCTTCCTAACCTCATCCTGTGCCCACCTTACCCCAAGCAGACACTCTCTCGACTCTATAATCCTGAGGACAGAGACCTGGGTAGAACTTGATCTAAGCCATATCCCAGTGTCCAGCCCAGGGCCTCAAAAATAAATGTGTATTAAAGATTAATGCAGTGGTATCTCTAGAATTTTGATAAAAAATGACTCAGAGGTGATCATCTGGTTGGGATTGAAGATGAGAGTTTGGATTGAAATTGCATTTGCTGTAGGAAATAATGGTGATCAAAGAGATGTAGCTAATGTTCCCTCATGCCAGCCCTTGAAATTACCAATGAATGAATATGTGAATGAATGAATAATATATGAATACATGAGTGAATGAGGATAGCAGCGCTACAGCTCTCTGTCTCAGTAGACACCACCACTGGGATAGAATCTCCAACCAATGGAGGAGGAATTTCTTTCTTTTATTTTTTTTTTATTTTTTATTTATTTTTTTTTAAATTTTTTTTTTAATGTTTATTTATTTTTGAGACAGAGAGAGACAGAGCATGAATGGGGGAGGGGCAGAGAGAGAGGGAGACACAGAATCGGAAGCAGGCTCCAGGCTCTGAGCCATCAGCCCAGAGCCTGACGCGGGGCTCAAACTCACGAACTGTGAGATCGTGACCTGAGCTGAAGTCGGACGCTCAACCGACTGAGCCACCCAGGCGCCCCTGGAGGAGGAATTTCAAAACGAGGTCTGAGATGGACTAATCTGAAGTAAACTGAGTATTAATATATCTTCTTTACCTGCTGACACCCCTCACGTGGAGAATTCTGCGTTATAATAATTATACAAGAGATGCATGCAATGCCCTTGTAGGAAGCCAAACAAATTGAATACAGCCTTTTCCTGTTAAAAAACAAAATTCAACTATGTAAATTTGAAGATCTAATTGGCTTTATTAAAAGATTCATGAATTGGGGACATCCCAGCTAACAAGTAGAGGGGAGCTCCAAGGAACTGTAGAAAGTGGAACGTTTGTGGGGCACCTGGGTGGCTAAGTCAGTTAAGGGTCTGACGTCTGATTTCAGTTCAGGTCATGATCTCATGGTTTGTGGGATCAATCCGCACATCAGGCTCTGTGCTATCAGAACCTGGGATTCTTTCTTTCCCTCTTTCTCTGCACTTTTCACAATAAATAAACATTAAAAAATAGTTTCTTTAAAAAAAAAATAGGAAGGTGGGGGGGGGGGCAAGAAAGTTATTAGCACAAGAAAAGGATTGTTCCAGGCAAGGTGGATTTTCCTTTGTGGGAAAAGCAGGGGTCTTATCATACAGATTACTTCATCCACCCCACTTCATCTATCGTTGGGGGATGGAAAGGGCTCCTGTGGCCAACTCTTGTGTGATCAGTAAATTCCTGAGTGACTAATTAAGACTGTATTTCTGGAGGAGGTTGAAACTGCAATTAGATTGGGTATTAAGCCCTGGTTTGTGGAGTTGGCCTAAGTGACACCATTTTGGGCCTGTGGGTTTTTTTTTTAACACTCCTAAGACCTGTAGCCGGGTTTATTTTACTTTTATCTGATTTTATTTTATTGTTGAAGTCTAGTTGGCTCACAATGTTACATTAGTTTCAGGTGTACAATATAGTGATTCAACAAGTCTACATAAGCTGTGCCCTCCACAAGTGTAGCTACCAGCTGGTGTAATACCATTGGCTACATTCTCCATGCTGTACCTTTGATCACCACGACGTATTCATTCAATAACTAGAAGCCGGTATCTCCTACTCCCCTTCACCTACTTTGCCCATCCCCTCCCCTCCTTTGGTAACCATCAGTTTGTTCTCCGTATTTGCGCCTATGACCCAGTTTAGAGAACAGTGTTCTAGATTATGTATACCTACTGATGAGACTGTCATCACTTTTTCAATTTTCCTCACAGAGGTATGAGATTAATGAGATAACCATTTTACGTCTTGTTGTGAAAGAAACTCCTATATAAAAGCTATTATTGTCATGTTTACAATCCAGAATGGTCCGATGAAGTAGTATATTTAGATATCTAAATGGTAATGGAGAGTTTGTGTTAAGTTTTGGATGTATTTGATTGATTTGTTGAATTTTAAATTAATCTGAGTTTTTTAATTGGACTGATTTTTTAATTCATGTGGGACCAAGACTCATATGTCTTCTCTTTGTTGACAGGCTGTACCTTTTCCATGTAATCCTGGTCTCTACTCTTTATTTGCATTTATTTTTATTTCTATCTGGAAACTTGTCTGACTGGTCTTTGCTTCTGAAGACGTCAGGTTATGCAAAACTCTTGGCATTCTTTGCTTGATGACTGCACAAAGGATTAATTAAGTGTGAGGCAAATTCTTGTTAGATAGCTCAGTCACATAATTCCAGAGAAATCTCTTGTACATATTACTCATTAAAGTGGTTTTTTTTTTTCATTTTAAAATGACCACAAAAATTACTGAAATAGCAAAAGCTTTGTCCTTTTTCCTTTCTAGAGCTCTTAGTTTTTCTGCTTTCGTCTTCATGGCTAGACTTCTAGAAACTTGAAAACAGTTTCTCTCCTTTTATTGGGGACTTTTTGGCAAACACTGAAACTGAAATATGGCTTGATATATTTTTGTTGTTTCTGAGTTTGTTTATCAACATGATTAATATTATCAAAACTGTCCTTGGGACATAGCTTAATCCCTCAGCTTCTGTTCCTGAGGAGGATTCGCTTTGGAGAAATAAATTTTTAAAAGTTGCATGCCAGGCAGGATAGCAGCAGGAGCATTCCTTAACCTTCCTGCTTCTGCTAGCGTTTGTTTCCATGCACACCTGTCTGCAATGTCTCTGGATTCATCACGGTGCCTCCAGTCTAGAGAAAACTGTGAATACTCTTTTCTGAGCCTCTACAATGACTTCTTCCTGTGAAGAAGCCACAAGAACCACTCACTGACACAGAATCCCTTTTCTAAGAAAAGGAAGTCGCTGTTTTTAACATGGCACTCCTTAGGAAATCTTAGCCAGGATATTTTATTGAAGTACCCAATTTAAAAATTTTGGGTTCTTGGGGTGCCTGGGTGGCTCAGTCAGTTGAATGTCCAACTTCGGATAAGGTCATGATCTCTTGGTTCCATGAGTTCGAGTCCTGCATTGGGTTCTGTGCTGTCGGCATGGAGCTTGCTTGGGATCCTCTGACTCCCTCTCTCTGTCCTTCCCCTGTTCACGCATGTGTGCACGTGCTCTTGCTCTCTCTCAAAAATAAATATTTAATAATTTAAAAAAAGATCTCAAGTTCTTTAATAGAAATGAATTTCAGCAATGCTGTTTTCATTCCATATGCCTCTTCTCTCTTTTCCTTTTCTTTTTTTTCAAGTTCCTTCAGTAAGAATATTTGCACTCTCTGGTGTGCTGAGATCCTGGACCAACAGGATCTCAAGTGTCAAATGTCCTGTCAGAATTTAGGTTCCGTTGACGACAGATTGATGACAGTCAATAGTGCAATAGTGAGTTGTTGTTGTTTTACCAAAAGAGGCCATTTCTTTTGTTTTTAAGAGCACCTAAGTTGCTAAGAGACCATAGTTCGGTTCATAATGTTTATTGTATTAATTTGGCTCTTTCCTTAATCCTCCTACATTTCATTTATTTCATTGTCTGCCCTGCTACAAAAAATACCGCTTTATCTCTGCCTAACACCCTCTCCTTCGCACTCCCTATTCTGGTTTCTAAAGAAAACCTGGAAGAATAAGGACAGAAGTCCATGCAAAGAGACTGCAGGCAAGGAAGAAAGAAAAGGAAGAGTCTGAGGAGGGCGAACAGCTGGCGAGTGGGGTGGTTAGACTTGTCAGTGCTCCTGGGCTCCTTTTTCCTCAGCTAGCTAACCTGCGGCCAGGACTTGGCCACTGCAGCTTCCTTTGGCTTCCTTCCATTTCTGACTTCAAGACCATGCTCAGGGCAGACTGCCTTAGAAGGCAATTGGTTTCCTCCTGTTGGCCCACGGGGTGCTTCTGCCACTGTACCCGCTGGCCTGGCATCCTGGAAATCTGACAAGCCTGCCTTGCTGAGACAGAACAGATCGGCTTCTGTCCTTTTTTTCCTTTATTACAGTGGAGAGAGAGAGAGGCCCAGAGGAGGAGGAAGCTGCTGGTGCAGAAGTCGCTCTCTGGAAGGGAGCTCTTGTGAAATTCATTCTGCGGGGAAACAATCGTGTGGGGGTGTCATTTTCAGTTGTGCTGTTGCTGGCAGGATGATTCAAACAGGACTGTTTCCCTGATCTGCTTGGGCTTGGTTTCCACTCCTGCATAATACACACGCGGGGTTCTCTGTACTGTGGGTAGCAGAGAGCCCACAGATACCTGTGGTTGGAAAGCTTTAGGGGTCTCTAATTTTAGGAGTCAAGCAAAATCTAAGATACTTCAAAAATTTTTTCTAATTATTATTTATTTTAAATTTTTTAAACGGCTGATTAATTTTGAGGGAGAAAGAGAGAGAGAGAGAGAGAGAGGCAAAGAGAGGGAAAGAGACAGAATCCCAAGCAGGCTCCATGCTGTCAGCACAGAGCCTGATTTGGGGTTCAGTCTCACTGACTGTGAGATCATGACCTGAGCCAAAAATGAGAGTCGGATGCTTAAACGACCGAGCCACCCAGGTACCCCTAAGATACATATTTTATAAATCTTGTGTTTTTATTGCTAAAACAAGATGGCAATATTAAAGATCAGTTTTAATGATTAGTCTATATTTTAGCTATACAAAAAAAAAAAAAAAAAAAACAAACCACATCACTGCTCAGCTCTCACTGAGTGGGTGAGAACTGGGTGCTCATTAGAATCATCTGGGAGTTTTTCAAATTACAGAGGCCCAGGCCTCACTTTAAACCAACTGACTCTGAATCTATGATGGTGGGGCCCAAGCATCTGTATTTATTTTTAATAAATAAAAAAAATTAATATTTATTTATTTTGAGAGATAGAGACAGAGTGTGAGCAGGGGAGGGCAGAGGGAGAGAGACACACACAGAATCCAAAGCAGCCTCCAGGCTCTGAGCTGTCCTCACAGAGCCCAATGCAGGGCTTGAACCCACAAACCATGAGATGGTGAACTGACCTGAGCTGAAGTTTGATGCTCAGCGGACTGAGCCACCCGGGTACCCCCAAGCATCCGTTTTTGTTTTTGTTTTTGTTTTTTCAGGAATCTGTATTTTTAATAAAATTCTCAGAGGAGTTGAGAACCACTGGTAGAAGATAATATTGATGAATATCCTGTTTACTCTCTAATCAGATTAAGAAGTAATCTCTCCCTGGTCACATTTCCCTGCCTAATCAGAAGTAATCACTGGCCTAAATTTGGTGTTTATTGTTGTTATCCAAAATTTTAAACTTTTACCACATGGGTATGTGTGTTTGCAACTCCAAATGATACATGGTAGGGCATATACGTGTTTTAAAAACCTTGCAGACATGGAATTATGTCATATATCCTTCTGAAACTTTTTTTTGCTCAAGATGTATTCATATTGATACATGTAGTTTTAGTTCAGTTTCGTTGCTATATAGTATTCTATTGTATAAATTAAAAAAAATTTTTTTGAAGCGAGCCAGTGAGTGTAGCATTTTAACAGAATTATTTCCACTTTGGGGAGTATTTTCTCTCAGTTTTGTCTTCAAGCACACTTTTTTTTTTTTTTTAAGTTTTAGTGAAAGAGAGAGAGAGTGTGTGATTGGGAGAGAAGGGCAGAGGGAGAAAGAGAGAGAGAATCTCAAGCAGGCTCCACGCTCAGCATGGAGCTCAACTTGAGGCTCGATCCCATGACCCTGGGATCATGACCTGAGCCCAAATCAAGATTCAGAACCTCAATCAGCTGAGCCACCCAGACACCCCAAACATATGTGGTTTTTTGAAATATTTATTTATTTTTGACAGAGAGAGATCATGTGCATGCGTACATGCATGAGCAGGTGAGGGGCAGAGAGAGAGGACACAGAGTATCTCAGCACTAACAGCACAGAGCTTGAACCCATGAACCGTAAGATCATGACCTGAGCCCAAGTCGGACACTTAACCAACTGAACCACCCAGGTGCCCCTAGCATACATGTTTTAATAGTGATAATTTCCATTATAACTCAATTTTGGGTTTTCTTTTTCCATTTAGTATCATATAATAAACTTCTTTCCATGTTTCCATAGGTCATAATGATTATTTAATTAACTACATAATTTTCCTTCATGTCTATTCATCATAATTAATCTAACTATATCCGTAATTTTTACCCCTAATATATTCTTGTAGGATGGAGCTGGTAATGTTATAAGAAAGATTTGCAGGTATGTGTGCAGCTTACTTGATTTGTTGAATTATTTCTCTAGAATGGTTTTCCAGGAGTCGGATTATCGAATCAAAGCCTTTGAAAAGGCTTGATACATTTTATAATACTGTTTTCTAAACACACTTGTATTTTTGTTATAACCCATCTCTGGGTTAATGCTGATTTATTTTGTTTCATGGGGGAATATAATATTAGGAGTGCTTCTTTTGGAGAAGCCATACTCTTGGTTCTAAACTCTTAGGACAAATTGAACACTGAGAAAAGTACCCAGAATTGAATATATTTAAGTAGACTAATACACAAAGCTAAATGGAATAGCAAATACATAAGAAATTGCAAATTCACTGGATAAGAAATTAATTCTAGATGTGATTTAATAATTATTGAAAATCCCATACTTATGTTGCCTAATCTCTTTACTAAACCTCAGTTTCCTCAGCTGCAAAATGAGGTTATGATAGAAATAATAATAATAGCCGTGAGTAGCACAACAACATTTTTGCAGTGTTCATCACATGCTAGGCATTGTTCTAAACACTTTACATATACTAGCATTTAACTGGCTTAACAACCCTATCATGTAGGCATAATTATTATTATCCCTACTTCATATTTGAGGAACCAAGGCACAGAGAGGTTAAATGACTTTTCTAATGTCATACAGCTAGTACATGGCAGAGCCAAAATTCTAACTCAGAAAGTCTGGCTCCGGAGTTAATGCTTATAACCACTAAATAAATAAGATAGTTTATATAAAATACCTATTTCAGTGCTAGGTGTATAGTAAGTACTCAATAAATGCTTGATATTATTATAATTATAACGTGTTTTGAAAAATCATTCGAATGAGTACAGGGAGTGAGTGAATTGATTTAATAGCCCTAGAAAACAATCAATAAGTGGAAATTTCAGCAAGGCAAATTTTCACTCAACAGCAGTAGTACATTCTTAGACCCTGGACATGAACAAGGAGAGGCTGAATGTCCACTTGCCAAGAATGCTGTAGAAGAAATTTCCGTATCAGGTAAGTGGCTGCCCTGGATGAGCTCTAAGGCAATTTCTAGCTACAGGATTCTATGATACTAGGCCAGAATCCTATGTTCTTTTCCCACATACTAAAGCTCACTTGTTTTCTTTAATATCAGTTTCAGTTTATGAACCTTATTGATGTTATTTTCATTGTAATTATCTGAATCATTCACCAACAAGAGCGTAGCTTTGTAGTTTGTGTAAGCCTTTGGCAGTCTCTTGTGTTGTAAGGTCTGATGTGTTACAATACCTGAACTCATAATGATGGGTGCTGGGGAAACCAACATATAAACATGTCAGTTTCCTTGGTGGTCAGCCTTCCTGAGCAGGCATCTACAGAGCCACTGTCACTTGGCTAAATATTATTTAGAGTCTGTCATCTTTATCAAGAGAACAGACAGGCCCATGAAACGGGGCTTTAAATGTTTACATTGAAAAATTATGGGACTATGATTGTGGATGTGAGTTGATGCCGCATTTATAATAACACAGTTTGCAAGTGACTCAGGAGAGTGCCAATGATTTCCTGCTGGGCAGGGGGATTGCTCCCTTGATGGAAGTAATAATTTTGCTCAAGCCACAGGGAAGCCACACCTGACCTTAGGATTTGTTCTCCCTTTGGATTTCAGCCCATGCGATTATTTTGTCTATACCATTACATCTGAAGCAATCCTTCAGGGTAATGCACAATTTTGTATATCAGACTCATGTCATTTCTCCAAAAAGAGTCATTTAAAGGGAACAGTTAATTCCATTACAAAGATGATGATGGAATCCATAGCAAATATACTGGATTGGCCCAGAGATCCAGGCTTTAGAAAACGATTTCTTATTGGCTATATATTGTTGTCTTTTGTCTAATGTTTTAGATTGTGCTGAATGTGTAGTTACTATGGAGATAGATCAAAATAGGCATAGAGTTTTGAGTATCAAATTGTCAACAAATTTTCCTTATAAAAATAAGATGTAGAGTGAGAAGGAAGGCAGACAAAGACTCTCAAAAACAGTTATGAGATTTAATCTGTGGTATAGGAAGGAACGAGAAAGCAGAGAGCAGACAGGACTTTAGACAATAGATTCTTCAAAATTTTAAGGTAAACCACTTGAAATGATCATTTTTGAATCATCGTCACTGAAACACACAATTTGCCTTATAAAGAAAACAATCTCTTTTTATTTAGTGGGATTTGACTATGTTCAACCTTTGTAATAATTCTAAAATAAAAAGTTACAGGTTAACTTCATAAAAACAACTCATCTATTTATACATGAGTACCGTTGACCTTAGAACAATTCAAGGATTAAAGGTGCTGATCCCCATCAACCAAGAACCTGAAAATCCATGTATAATTTTTGACTCTTCAAAAATTTGGGGCGCCTGGGTGGCTCAGTCGGTTAAGCGGCCGACTTCGGCTCAGGTCATGATCTCGCGGTCCGTGAGTTCAAGCCCCGCGTCCGGCTCTGTGCTGACAGCTCAGAGCCTGGAACCTGTTTCAGATTCTGTGTCTCCCTCTCTCTGACTCTCCCCCTTTCATGCTCTCTATCTCAAAAATAAATAAACGTTAAAAAAAAAATTAAAAAAAAAAATTTTACCAATAGCCCAGTGCTGACTGGAAGCCTTACTGATAACATAAATAGTCAATTGACACATATTCTGTATGTTATATGTACTATATACTGTATTCTTACCATAAAGTAAGCTAAAGAAGATGTTATTAAGAAAAATCACATGAAAGAGGAACTACATTTACTGCACTGTATTTATAGAAAAAAAATTCACATGTAAGTGGACCTGTACAGTTCAAACCTGTGTTGTTCAAGGATCACCTATATTTATATTCTGTGTTGTTTTTTTTTTTAATTTTTTAACGTTTATTTATTTTTGAGACAGAGAGACAGAGCATGAACGGGGGAGGGTCAGAGAGAGAGGGAGACACAGAATCGGAAACAGGCTCCAGGCTCTGAGCGGTCAGCACAGAGCCTGATGCAGGGCTCTAACCCACGGACCGTGAGATCATGACCTGAGCCGAAGTCGGACGCTTAACCGACCGAGCCACCCAGGTGCCCCTATATTCTGTGTTTAATTTAGAGACATTGTAACTCAAATGAAAACAATTTTAAAATGCAATTTTATTTTGAGTAAGCAAAGGTTTGCTTTGTAATCTGACCACCTAATAAGCAATTATGAGCATACATTTGGGACATCTGGCTTTAGGGAACTCTAAAGACAGTAGCAAGCTGTCTGGTAGTAATTATAAGTGTCATTATTTTTGTGTTATTCATTCTGGCTCCAATAGGATGAGGGTGGTGTGTCTAGTCATCCTGAAACCTGAATTAGAACCCTCAAGACTTGAATGACAGCAGTGGGCAGTCAGAGTCACTGCTGTTGTGGAATGTAAGCAGAATTTCTAAAAGGAACATGTGTTACTTACATACATTAAATATTGAAAGATTGGCTTAGGCTAAAAGTACTCCAGGTAAGTTGTAGGACTGGATAGTAAAAGGATGAGTTCATATTGTGGACTTTCAAAACATAAAAATCTTTTGATCATATCTATTTAAGATGAAAGTCAATTTTTAAAAAATGTTTTATTTATTTTTGAGAGAGAGAGAGGGAGAGCACAAGCAGGGAAGGGGCAGAGAGCGTGGGAGACAGAGGATCCCAAGCAGGCTCTGTGCTGACAGGCTGACAGCAGCAAGTCCGATGTGGGGCTTGAACTCACAAGCTGGGAGATCATGACCTGAGCCGAAGTCAGATGCTCCACTGACTGAGCCACCCAGCGGCCCCCAATTTTTGATTCAAATAAAACAGTAGGGAGTTGACAAGAAAAGTTTGTCCAAGAAATGACAAATGTATATTATAGCCAAGCACAAATCTCAATTTAGAAATTGCTCTTAAGCAAATTATACTTTGACAGCATCTTGCTACATTTTAGAGTACATGTTTATATATATGAAATTTGAAAATAATTTTGACATATTTTATTTTGTGTAACATTTTGAAAAAAGTATCCTGAGCCAGGCGATCTATTTATCATTTATAAAACAAGGCAAAGACATTGAATTTAGAAACTTCTTGTAGGTTAGTTGAACAAATAGAACTTTCCTAAAGATCTAGAAGATGACCTTGGTGTTCCTGTCCATGGAAAAGCCTCAAAGAGGGACAAGGCAGACAATTGGAAAAATAAAAAATCATCCCTCCTCTCTGAAAGGAGAGCACAGGAAGCACAAAGTGATTGGAGCAGCTTGAATTTATGCTTCCTATTTGAAGAAGTCCTTGTAGAGGTATTTCTCTGCCCCCGACACCTTCTGTTGTGGGATAACTCTGCCAGAGGGTTACTCAACTCAAGAGAATACTTTTTTTTTTTTTTTAGGTAGGCTTCATGCCTAGTGTGGAGCCCAATTCAGGGCCTGAACTCACAATCCTGAGTCAAATGCCCAACTGACTGAGCCACCCAGGCGCCCTGAGAATACTTTTTTTTTTTTTTTTTTTTTTTTTTTTTTACTGCAGAGAAGGCTGCTGAATAACATGTTGAGTATGGCATGGAAAACTTGATATTCTTCTGTTGAGTCCTGTGAGTCATGGCTGCAGATGAGGCATACGAGATCAATGGCCTGCCTGCTGAGATTGGAGTGAGGGGAAATCTGGTCAGAGACATTTGGGGACAAAACTGCCTCCTTGTCAGTATGGTGGCCTTGCCCAGACTGCTTTTTTTCTCCTGCTGCGTTTATTTTGAAAGAGAGAGAAAGAGTGCATGAGGGAGGGAGGGAGGGGCAGGGAGAGGGAGAGAGAGAGAATCCCAAGCACACTCTGTGCTGTTAGGGCAGAGACTGACACGGGGTTCAATCCCACGACTCTGGGCCAAAATCAAGAGTCGGACACTCAACCAACTGAGCCACTTAGGCACCCCAACGTGGAAGCTGCTTATGTGCTTGTGTAGAAAGGACAGGTTTCTCCTCTGCTCACTTTGTTAAGGCAGCGTAAATTCCTCTTATGAGTCGGTCCTTCCAAAGAGCCGGCAGCCTCTGCTTCAAATGCTCCTGTGACTGCAGACCTAGTTGGTATCTAAATAGTCTAATTCACCGGCAATGATTCTGGCACAAATCAAAGGATTTAGAACTAGAAGGAACTTTAAAGACTTAAGAAATCCAATCGTATCGTTTTACGTGTGAAGAACCAAGACCACGTGAGAGCCACAGAGCTAATTAGTGCTAGAGATATGAGACAAGAACTCAGTGTCTTGAGCCGGATTCTTGTAAATGGAAGAGCATGTCGTTAATTCAGGAGATCTGTGAGTACTGCCTCCAGGCCCGTGCTCATTCCTACGTGTAGTTACTAAGCGATGTTGGTAAGAAACGTAATTTTAGAAGAGGTGATTTGGGGCTTCATATTTAAAGAAATGAATTGTCATGAATCTGTCATGTGCAAACGAGTGCCAAACAATTATCTTAACACTGTTTTTATAAAACAATTGGAAGCCCCACAGCTTTTCCTTATTGGGATGTGTCCTTAACTGAACTCTTGGAGATTAATACTTCATCTTCTAACCCTCTGAGTGTCTTATGCACACATTGAGAAGGCTCAACTTGAAATCCTGAATTTTCTGGCTCATATTTAGAGATGGCTCCTTTTCTAGTAGATACTTTATCTGAGCCTTAAGACTAGACAACTGGGTATTCATTTAATGGGAAGACCTTAATTTTGTCCCTTCCAGGCATCCTGCCCAATTTGCAAAGTGGAAATCCTTGCAACTTTTTCTTTCACTTGGCCTAATATATCTTGTGTAGTTACGTAAATTTACACAAAGCAAAAAATGTTCAGGAAGCAGAAACAGAAAGACAAAAACACTTCATTTATTAGCATCCTGGAAGCAAAGTGCATTGCTTTGGTCCTGCTCTCCAAAAGTACAGTAGTTGCCTTTTATCTGCAGTTTTGCTTTCTGCGTTTTAGTTTCCCTCAGTTAAGTGTGGTATGGAAGCAGACGGTACTCCTGATGAATCATCGGGAGGTCAAGACCAGACTAACGCTCCATCATAACACCTACAACATTCACCTCACTGTCATCTTATCACATGGGCATTTTACCATCTCATATCATCACAAGAAGAAAAGGTAAGTGCAGTCAGACAAGATGTTTTGAGAGAAACAGAGAGACCACATTCAAATAATGTTCATAATAGAATATTGTTATAATTGTTCTATTTTATTAATTATTGTTAATCTCTAAATTTATAAATTAAACTTTTTTTATTTAAAAAAATTTTTTTTAACGTTTATTTATTTTTGGGACAGAGAGAGACAGAGCATGAACGGGGGAGGGTCAGAGAGAGAGGGAGACACAGAACCGGAAGCAGGCTCCAGGCTCTGAGCCATCAGCCCAGAGCCTGACGCGGGGCTCGAACTCACCGACCGCGAGATCGTGACCTGAGCTGAAGTCGGACGCTTAACTGACTGAGCCACCCAGGCGCCCCTATAAATTAAACTTTATCATAGGTATGTATATATAAGAAAAAAAACAGTATAGGGGTGCCTGGGTGGCTCAGTCGGTTAAGCGTCCGATTTTGGCTCAGGTCATGATCTCATGGTTTGGTTCGAGAATTGGAGTCCCCCTTCTGGCTCTGTGCTGACAGCACGGAGCCTGGACCCTGCTCAGATTCTGTGTCTCCCTCTCTCTGCCTGTCCTCCACTTGCACTCTGTCTCTCACAAAAATAAATAAACATTAGAAAAAAAGAAAAAAAACACAGGATATATATAAGGTTTGGTACTATCTGCAGTTTTAGCCATCCACTGGAAGGTGTTGGAATATATACCTGTGGATAATGGGGGCCTATGGTACATAGAAGAACAGAATGCAGATATTGGCTGTATGAAAGCTTTAAAGCAGGTGAATTTTTTACAAAATTGTAAACCTACTATGTGCCAGGTTGTTTTCTTTTTTTCTTTTTTTGGCAGCCCTGAAAAGGGCCTTTATTTGGAGAAAAAGGGGTGATGAGGTTTTAGCCCCCAAAGCCATAGAGGGTGCGGCCCTGGTGCTTGAGCAGGTAGACTACCTCCATGGCCATGACTGTTTTGCGCTTGGCGTGCTCTGTGTAGGTGACAGCGTCGGGGATTACCTTCTCCAGGAAGACCTTGAGTACCCCCCCAGGTCTCCTCCTAGATGAGGCCAGAGATGCGCTTGACGCCGCCGAACTGGGCCAGCCGCCAGATGGCGGGCTTAGTGATGCCCTGGATGTTGACGGGCAGCACCTTGCGGTGGTGCTTGGCGCCCCCCATGCCCAGGCCCTTCCCGCCCCTGCCGCGATCAGACATAGCTGCCTAATAAACATTAAAATTTTTTTTAAAAGGAAAGAAAGAAAGAAAGAAAGAAAGAAAGAAAGAAAGAAAACCCCAA